>NC_022012.1:1538985-1573838 GCF_000317375.1 Microtus ochrogaster
TAGAAAAAAAGCATTGAATCATATACCAGGGTTAAATAGGGCCAGTGAGAACCCTTTACTGACTTTTTACAAAGATTAATTAAGGCTATACAAATAGGAGTAACAGACCCAGATACTATATGAGTACTTATTGAATCTCTGGCTTTTGAAAATGATAACTTAGAATGCAAAAGGACACTTGGGCCTTTAAAGGTTAGATCAGCACCTATGGATGAATGGATCCTGCATACAATGAACATTGAGACATTTGACTATAATACTGAATCTTGGGTAGAAGAATCAATTTCCAAAGGAATTAGGAGAATCAAAATGCCAAATGATTTAATTGTGGTGGAACAGGACATCTGAGAAGTGATTGTACACAAGAAATTCCTAGGAATAATATCTCCTCTGGGAATGGCAAGAATAGGAGGATTCAGCCTTCAGGTATATGTAAAAGTTGTAGCAAAGGCCGACATTGGACCAATGAATGCAGACCAACAATAGACAGACAAGGCAAGCCGATACCATTCTGAAACTCCTTGAGGGGCCTCTCACAGGCCCCCAAGCCAAAAGTGGAACAGTCATTCTCAGTAATTGTGGACAACATGTAAAAAACCATACTGTTCTATATGATGGCATAAACATGGAGGATAAGTCAAAAATTCCAATAGGAAATATATATTCTGGCAGAGTTCAATAAATGATCAAACCAAAGCTAAGAGTACATATAAATGGCACTGTAATTGTTGATTTGATAGACACAGGTGCAGATGTGAGTATCATTACTCCAGAATCTTGGCATCCAAATTAGCCTCTTAAAGAGGAAGATGTTAAATTACTAAAAATTGTATTATATCTCAAGTTTAAAAAAGCACGAGATGTGTTGACTGTATTGGGCCAGAAGGTCAAAGAGGGAAGCTGGGGCCATATATGGCTAATATTGCAATAAATTTTTGGGGTCATGACCTGCTGCAGCAAAGGAATTCCCAGAATAACATTCCTATAGTTCTAGGAACTCATAATTCTGGGAACGATATTATAAGGTACTATACACAAAGGTTACAAGCATTCAGGCTGTGCAAGAATATAAAGCAGCTAGCAAACCTTTAGAGGTACCAACAGCCACACCTTTAAAATGCTTAACTAAGAAGCCTATATGGGTTAAGCAGTAGCCTTTAGCTGAAAATAAGTTGCAGGCTTTAGAACAGGCGGCATAAGAGTAACTAGATGCTTACCATATTGAAGAATCAACTAGCCCTTGGAATTCTCCAGTATTTTTTGTAAATCTGGTAAATGGAGAATGGTGACAGATCTACAAACTGTTAATCTTTCAATCATTATAGAAGAAAAAAACAAGATATTCCACAACAAAACCAGATTTAAACAATACCTATCCAAAAAAAACCAACCCTACAGAAAATACTAGAAGGAAAATTCCAACCCAAAAATGTTAGCTATACCCACAAAAACACAAGAAATACATAATCCCACACTAGCAAATCCCAAAGAAGATAAACACACACATAAAATACCACAAAAAATAACAGGAGTTAACAATCATTGTTCATTAATATCTCAATATCAGTGGTCTCGATTTGCAAATAAAAAGCACAATTTAAAAGTATGAATAAAAAACAGGACCATCCTTCTGCTACATACAAGAAACACACATTAACTGCAAAGACACACTGACATTACCTCGGAGAAAAAGTTTGTGAATGTATATTCTAAACAAATGAACCTAAGAAACAATTTGGTGTTGCTTTCTTAATATCTAAAAAAGGAGACTTAAAGCTAAAATTAAAGATATGAAGAAGGAAATTTTAAATCCATCAAAGAACAAATCCATCAATATGAAATCACAATTATGAACATCTGTGAGCCAAATATTGTTTTAAACAAAGCATTACTAAAACTTAAATACACATCAAACCCTACACACCTAAGTAGTGGGAAACTTCATCACCCCACTCTGACTACTGGACAGGCCTGGTAGACAGAAATGTAACAGAGAAATGAAGGAAATAACAAATTTATGACTCAAATGGAAAAAACATTTCACCAAAACAAAAAAAATACCTTCTCAGCACAACATGGAACCTTCTCTAAAAACAACCACATACTCAGTAACAAAGCAAACCTCATCTGATACAAAAAAATTGGACTAATTTCCTGTATCTTAATGGGTCACCATGGACTAAAGTTAGAATTCAACAACATTATTAATTACAGAAAGCCCACAAACTCATGGACTTTAACAATGCCCAACTGAAACAGCACTGGGACAAGGAAGAAATTAATGATTTCCTAGAATTCAGTGAAAATAATAAAGGACACAATGAAAGCATATAGAACCTTGAGAAATCTCACATTAGCAGCTTAGCAGCACACCTGAGATCTCTAGAACAGCAAAACAAAACAAAAAAGCAAAATTACACAGGAGGAAATAATCAAATTGAGGGCTGAAAACAACAAACTGAAAGAAAGAAAACATAATCATCTCATTAGACATTGAAAAAATTTAGAACTAAATCCAACACACTTTATGATAAAGGTCTTAGAGAGATCTGGGATATAAGAAACATACTTAAACAAAACAAAGTCAATATATAGCAAGCTAACAGTCAACATTAAACTACATGGAGAGAAACTCAAAGCAATTCCACTAAAATTCCAGGAACAAGACTGTCCACCTTCTATATCTATTCAATATAGTACTCAAAGTTCTAGCAAGAGCAATAAGACAAAAAAAAGTAATCAAGGACATACAAATTGGAAATGGAGAAGTCAAACTTTCACTCTTTGCAGATGATTTGATAGAATACATAAAGGACATTAAAAAATGTATCAGGGAACTCCTAGAGCTGATGAATACCTACAGTAATGTGGCAAGATAAAACATTAACTCAAAAAAATCCTATGTACATGTAATAAATGGGTTAAAAAAGAAAACACAGTAACATCACAATAACCACAAACAACATAAAATGTTGTGGGATAACTCAAACCAAAAAGCGAAACATCTCTATGATGAGAACGTTAACTCTTTGAAGAAAATACCAGAAGATGGAAAGATTGCCTATGCACTTAGATAGGTAGGATCAACACAGTAAAAATGGTATTCTTATCAACAGTAATCTACAGATTCAATGAAATCCCCATCAAAATCCCAACACAATTCTTAACAGACCTCAAAAGAATAATACTCAACTTCATTTGGAAAAAATAAAAAACCCAGGATAGCCAAAACAATCCTGTATAATGAAAGAACTTCTGGAAACATCACCATTGCTGACTTCAAGCTCTACTATAGAGCTTTAGCAATAAAAAAAAAAAATCTTGTTATTGGCACAAAAACAGACAGGTGGACCAATGGAATCAATTCAAAGATCCTGATATTAACCCACATACCTACGAAAACTTAATTTTTGACAACAAAGTTAAAATTATACAATGGAAAAATGAAAGCATCTTCAAAAAATAGTGGTGGTATCAGTGGATGTTGACATTTATAAGAATGTGAATAGATCCATATTTATCCCCATGCACAAAATTCAAGTTCAAATGGATTAAAGAACTCAACATAAATCAAGCCACAGTGAACCTCCTAGAAGAGAAAGTGGAAAATAATTTTTAATGCATGGACATAGGAGACCACTTCCTAAATATCTCATAGCTACTGAGAGTAACAATTAATGAATGGAGTCTTCTGAAACTGAGAAGCTTCTTTAAGGCAAAAGACACAGTCAATAAGACAAAAAGGCAGCCCTATAGAATGATAAAAATCTTCACCAGCCCCACATCTAATAGAAGGCTGATCTCCAAAATATACAAAAACTCAAGGAACTAGACATCAAATTATCAAATAATCAAATTTAAAAATGGGATACAGATCTAAATAGCAAATCCTCAACAGAGGAAGCTCAAATAGCTGAAAGACACTTAGGGAACTGCTTAACATCCTTGGACAACAGGGAAATGCAAGTCAAAACTACTCTGAGATACCATCTTACACCTGTCAGAACAGCTAAGATCAAGAACTTTTAAGATAGCTTATTCTGGAGAGGATGGGGAATACTCCTCCTTTGGTGGTGTGGTGCAAACTTGTACAGTTGCTTTGGAAATTAGAATGGCAGTGTTGTAGGAGCCAACTTGTTTGTTCCTGGCTGCCCAGACACTGTATTATTTAAATCACTGCTTGGCCTATAAGCACTAGCTTCTTACCTCTTAATTTAACCCATTTCTATTAATCTGTATATTGTCAAGTGGCTGTGGCTTACTGGCGAGGTTCTGGTTCATCTATCCCTGGGGGCAGCTCCATTGCTTCTCCATGATTCTACCTTCTTTCTCCCAACATTCTGTTTATTCCCACCTAGGTCTACTTTAGCCAATCATAGGTCAAGGCAGTTTATTTACTTATTAACCAATTTCATTGGCATGGGTCTTGGTTTATTGATACAAATTTAAGATCAATTTTGATAGACATTATATATATATATATATAGTCAGGGAGATGCCAGGCAGCTGCTAGAGGTGAAAGATGTGAGCTGGCACTTGGAAACTTGCTGGTAGGCCACAAGCCTTATGGTAAAATATAAAATAATGGAAATGAAATGATTCTATACGTATGAGCTAGCCAATAAGATACTAGAGCTAATAGGCCAAGCAGTGATTTAATTAATATAGTCTCTAAGTGATTATTTTGGGTCTGAGCAGCCAGGAACAAATGAACAGCCTCCTACAACATGACAATTTCTCTGAAAATTGGGAAGCAATCTACCTTAAGACCCAGCAATACTACTCTTAGGCATATACCCAAGCCTACTCAAACCACAATGCCATTTGCTCCACTATGTTCATTCCAGCATTGTTCTTAATAGCCTGAACAGGGAAACAATCTAGATTTCTCTCAACCACAGATTAGATAAAAAGGAATGTGGTACATTTACACAACAGAGTACTTCTCAGTGATTAAAAAAAAAAAAACAATGATATCTTGAAACTTGCAGGGAAATGGGTGGAACTAGAAAAATCCATCTTGAGTGAGGTAACACAGACCCAGAAAGACAAACACAGCACTCACCCACTCATAAGTGAATAATAGACATAAAGCAAAGGATAATCAGCCTACAGTTCACATCCCCAGAGAAGCTAGGTAACAAGGAGGACACTAAGTTAGGTAACTTAGGACACTAAGCTAGGTAACTAAGGAGACATATATGGATCCCAATGGCAAGCATAAATAAACAATATACTCTTTGTAAATTGGGAGCAAGTGAGAGAGAGAGAGAGAGAGAGAGAGAGAGAGAGAGAGAGAGAGAGAGAGAGAGAGGAGGCAAGGAAAGGGAGTGAGGAAGGGAGAAGGGAAAGAGGAGGAAAACATGAGGAAATGCTTCCTTAAGTTGGGGGAAGGAAAGAGAGAGAGAACAAAGAAAGAGATATCTTGATACCTGGCACTATGGAAATTCCCAAAAATCAACAAGGATGACCCCAGCTAAGACCCAAAGCAATAGAGGAGAGGGTGCCTAAACTGGTCTTGCCCTGTATTCAGATTGATGACTGCCTTAATTGTCATCATAGATCCTTCATTCAGTAACTGATGGAAGCAGATGCAGAGACTCACTTCTAAACACTGGACTGAGCTCCTGGAATACAGTGAATAGAGGAACGAGCAGTAATATGAGTAAAGTGGTCAAGAACATGATGGGGAAAACCCACAGAAACTGCTGGCCTGAACTTCTGGGAGTTCACTGAATCCAGACTGACTTCCAGGGATTCTGCAAAAAACTGAACTAGACCCCATTAATGTGGGTGAGAGTTGTGTTTCCTGGGAAGTTTGTGGGGTCCCTGGCAGTGGGATCAGTATGTATCCCTAGTACATGAACTAGATTTCTGAAGCCCATGCCTTATGAAGGGATATTTTGTTCAGCATAGATACAGAAGGGAGGGCCTTCGTCCTGCCTCAAAGTGATGGCCTTACCCTCTCTGAGGAGGAGATATGGGGTGGGGAGTAGGTATGGGGAGCCAGAGGAGGGGAAAGAGAGGGAGAACTAGAATTGGTGTGTAAAATAAAAAAAAGACTGAATAAAAACATTTTAAAATAAAATGAATCTTAAGATATAAATTGTTGATTTGTGACGTGAATCATTTATTTTATTTTATTTTATTTTATTGGAAAAAAATTTCCTTAGCAGGGCGGTGATGGTGCACGCCTTTAATCCCAGCACTCGGGAGGCAGAGGCAGGCGGATCTTGGGGAGTTCGAGGCCAGCCTGGTCTGCAAGAGCTAGTTCCGGGACAGGGACCAAAGCTACAGAGAAACCCTGTCTCAAAAAACCAAAAAAGAAAAAGAAAAAAAAATTTCCGCCTTCTCCCAACCTCCCATTTCCCTCCCCCTCCTCCTACTCCTCTCCCCCTCCCTCTCCAGTCTGAAGAGCAGTCAGGGTTCCCTGCCCTGTGGAAAGTCCAAGGTCCTCCCCGCTCCATCCAGGTCTAGGAAGGTGAACATCCAAACTGGCTAGGCTCCCACAAAGCCAGTACATGTTGTAGGATCAAAACCCAATGCCATTGTCCTTGGCTTCTCAGCAACCTTCACTGTCCGCCGTGTTCATCTTTTATTTATTAAAATTATTTAAAGATTTGAATGATGTTTGAAAAACAATTCAGCAAATTAGAATAAAGGGTATGAAAACAAAACCCAGAAATGAAAAGGACAGATGGTTATATACTGATGCTATCTGTTTCACAACAAATAGACAGAACCATCAGACAAGGTGAAACAGGGCTACATTTCTCAGCCTCCACAGAGAATTGCCTTACATTGTTTTCTCTTGCTGTGATAAAACAATAACAAACCCACCTTCAAGAGTGAAGTAGTTTACCTGTACCAGTCCATCATCAGAGAAAGTCAAGGCAGAAACTTAGAGGCAGGAAGAGAGGCCATGTTAGAATTCTGCACATTGGGGTGGTTCCAAGATTAATGGTCAACATTAATTAATATATCATCTTCTTCTTGAAATGTCTAGAGACTGTTAGAGAGATTCAGAACTTCTTAAAATGCAGACAGTGTGTGACCATGTATTGTCCAGCTCCAGTTGATACATCTACAATGCAAACCATGCAACTGAGGCTCAGGGAAAATCATGGAAATGAGGGAAGAAAGATTGTAAGAGTCATAGAACCATGGTACCTGCTCTTTAGATAACATCTAGACTTCATAGCAAAGCTCAACAACATGGTTCCTTAAACAAGACCTGATAATAATAACCTCATGTTAAAATAATAAAGAATAAAGAAAAAAATCAGAATTTGAGAGGGAGTGCAGTAACACAGAGGAATGGGATTTTTATAAGTGAAGTAAATATCATACTCACGTGTGAAAATCTCAAAAAATAAATTTAAGAACAAGAAAGAGTAAAAAGAACTCAAAAGGAACGGGTTTTATGTAATGGTGACTAGTTACATAATTCCTTAGAGACGTGAGTTGAAGGTCATTGAGAGTGGATTTCTTGTTCAGAAATAGCTTTGGGCATCACTTCCTGACACCCAGCTCACTCTAATTCTGTAAGTGAATGAGTGATATTTAAAGTAAGGGGAGCACATGACTACTTCTGTTCTAGAAGATTTCAAATATCAAATAAAAGGGGGTATGTGATCATCATGGGGTTTTGCTGAAGCCAATGAAGGGAACCTATTTCCTCTTAGTATAGCATGACTGTTTTTTTTTTTAAACATTAAAATTTGCCAAGTTTAATTCATCTCATTCTACTTGTCATATAAGATTTAGACAAAATAATGTCTTCTATGTGTGTCTACAGCAGGGAGTGAAGGCAAAACTTTGTGAAGTGTGTTATATCTACTTCAACATGTTAGTTAGAATAATGCTACATTGGGCTATTGTGCACTCTAACATCTTGAGGTTATTTCCTATTGCTCTGTGATAAACCTAATCTATTTCCTTTTCCACCAAGCCTAATATATCTTATCTGAATTTCTTCCATCAAGACAGCAAATGTGGGAGACAAAAAGAATACAGAGTGACATCTCAGTATCACTATGCATAAATAATTTAGCCCAGGAGACTTAGTTGCTTGTATTCATTTTTCATTAACCTTGTTTATTGTGATGGTCTTAGTTGGTTGGAAATAGTTGTTTTCAGAAGTCTATCAATGCCGTTGGCAAATGATACAACCAGACTGTCATTGGCTTTGCAAAAACCAGTATTGCTCAATATTCTCTGTATTATAATGACCTCTGTTGTTATACAATACTTTAAACTGGGGATCTCAAACCACAGAAATGTGTTATGTGAGATATTTGGAATGTATAATCCCAACATCAAACTCTCAGCAGACTAGTGACTTTGGGTCACAGGTGACTATGGTATCTTTGTGAGTTTGCCTTATGTTCTGTTCTGTGCACATTGAGAAAGATGTACAGAGATAAGAATATGAAGAGCAAGATGTTCATATATAGTCTTATCTCCTGGACTGAAATGGACATCAGTCACCTTGTTGCAGACAGCTGACCTGCCCTACATTTTGCTAAGCCTGTAGTCAAATATTAAGACAAGCAGAAAATACAGTTTTAGGGTTATGGCAATGTAGTCAGGATGTTAATGGTCACATGACACTCAAATGACATTCCACCTACCAGTCCATGCAATCTCTCAGTTTCTGGTGGTATTGTAAAGATAACTAAATGCAAGGATATAGTGATACTCCCATGGTGAGGTATGATCCTTCAGTGATAATAGTTTATTTTATGTCACTACACTTAAATAAGGAACTTCTGGCCTACATATTGCAAGTAAACCCAATCAATGTATTGATTCATGAAATTGGGCTTGAATGGAATTGTTTCTCCAGTCTATAGCTAGTACTATATGTGAAATGAATAGACATTTGTCCATGACTCTCCAGAAGACAAGACACAAGGCCAAAGCTATCCATCTATTTATTTGCTCTTTGTATGAGAATACTAACCCTGTCCTGAGTGCCTTATCCTGAAGACTTCAGTTAACTTTAATTACTGTCTTAGAGATTCCATTTCCAAATATAGTCAGTCACATTGATGGTTGCAGTTTCCACATACAAACTTGAGGGACAACACAAATATTCATTCCATAACATTGGCCAACTCAATGCCTTATCACTATGAACACAGCACATAGGAGCACAATCATTCCCAGAATAAGTTTGATAGATACATGTTTCTGCAACAAGAAAATTTCAACTGTAGAGAACAAGCTAATTTCATGTCTGGAAAATCATTGCACAGGGCAAATTGTCATTCTAAAGTAGAGGCCTTCAACAGATAGGAAATTCATGTCCAAAAGACTCCAGAGTGATAAGGCATCTCTCAAAAATGGAAAAACTTGAACTTCAGCAACTAATAATTGCCAGTTATTAAAATCACCAAATGTGTTTAAGTCTATGAATCCATAACGATAGTTATGTAATTAAGTTAGTAATTAAGATTAATCTTAGCAATATTAAAGGAAATTATTGTGAGCTAGTAGGAAAGAATAGCTTTCCAGGTTTGACTAATAAATTACAATTTCAGGAGTTGGTATTGGAGGTTATTCTGTCTATATGTTGCTTTTATATAAATAAAGAATAGAGAAACTGCTTTGGGCTCTAGCAAGGCAGAACTTTGTTAGCTCATTAGAATTAAACTGAATGCCAGGGGAAACAAAGCAGAGTGAGGAGAAGCCATGTAGCCCTGCCAGAAACAGATGCCAAAACTTTACCCAGTAAGCCACAGCCTCGTGGTGATACACAGATTAATAGAGATGGGTCAATTTAAGATATGAGTTAGCTTAATATGCTTAAGCTATTGGCCAAACAATATTGCAAACAATATAGTTTCTGTGTGATTATTTCAGGTCTGAGAAGCCAGGAATGAACAAGCAACCTCCTACTACAGATTGGTACACCAACATGGCCAGATAAATCCACTTAAAACCAGAGAGAGATTCAAAATGAATTATAGGAAAAAAACAACAGAGCTAGCACAGTTCCATCAAAATATCTAAAGTTAAAAAAATTTCAGTCTGTTAAACAATAATCTAATTTTAAAATTAATATACTTACTAAAGTTCCTGAGTTAATTATTGTTTGGTACCAGCATCACACACTGAATAAAACTAGCTCAACAATACAGTGGTTTTATTAAATAAATAAAACCCAGTGTTTACAGAATTTACCATAACACACAAAAATAGGTAACAAGCAAAAACTCCTACTATAAGCAAAGCTCTTCTTGCACAAATATTCTAAGCCTTGAGACTGGATTAAAGGAAGTCCCAATGAGGAACCTGCCAGATTCCTTTATAAAGGCAGGAGCCATTGTGTTGTATTTCCTTTTACTGTGAGAGTTGAGTTGTTCTTTGTTTCCTGGAACCTGACCTTCACCAACCCATGCCCTAGATTTGTTTTTGAGAATACCCTTATCCTCCCTGAGCTCTCCCTAATCACATGGTGGGTGACCATGTCATGTTTTTATTTAAGATTTTTATTTCCCTATTTGCTGATTGCCTCCCTTCTGTAAAACTACTTGTGCTTTCACACCTAAAGAGATGGATTCAGGGCTGCTCTCTGTACCCAACTTAGGAGGAAGTTGCTGGCTAGCTCTTGAGTACAAATTTAGTTTACATTGTGATAGTGATCTTATTCTCACTATTAAGATTCATATTTTCTAGAAAGCCCCAGTGGGGTTCAGACCACCCACAAAATTCTAAACCCTGATATTTGCTCTGAAACTCCAGGGAGGAAAGTGTGTGTGTGTGGGGGGGGGGTGCCTGAGGAGGAATATACCTTGAGATATTTCAAGGTTCTGGGGCCACCTTCAGTTGTGGATTATCAGGAGGAACTTTTGTGCCCAGAAAAGCAGCAAGTATCTATAAAGGCCTCCTGGTGAGTTGCAGTCTGGTTCTGGTTTGTTCTTGTTTGTTTGTTTGCTTGCTTGTTTTTGTTTTGTTTTGTTTTTTTAATTCCTGTTGGGGATGTGGAGGGGGTTCAACAGGAACTCACTATCCATCCAGGGAAAGAAGTGACCATCATGTCACACTAGCTACCTGGGGCTCTTGGTCTGATTTTATGTCCTGTTTTGCTTGTCTTGGTACATCTTGTCTTTTCTTTGGATTCATATTTACTGCCCTCTTTCTGTCTTCATTGGTTTCTTTTGGACTTGGGGCACTAAACTAATGGACAGTATGGGTAAAAAGACCTGTAAGATTAACAGTCCTCTAACCAGTGTTCTAAGAAATTTTGATAACCTTTACCCCCAATATAGTTAAAGGAGGATTAGGATTATTCTATCACAAGAATTGACTCCTAACATTCTGTGAAACTAAATTGCCCACATCCAGGTCCTCTCAGGGTAGTTTTGATTCTCAGAGAGCCTGGGCAGTGCTTAATGTCACACTTGGTAAACCTGGCCTCCTAAGTCAGATTTGATACATCTTGCTTTGGGCTGAAGCAACTTTCAACCCACCGCTATGGATGATAGTCTGTTGTCTCAGGCCTGCATGACAGCCATACTGCAAGTCCCAAATCCCACCACCAAGAAACAAGTTAGGGAATTCTGGGAGATGTTGGATATTGCAATCTTTGAATATGTCAAAATTGCCAATACCTTGCATGCTGCTATGACTAGGTGCAACACCTCTTTGGAATCGATGGAAGAATATGAATAGTTCTTTAAGAATTTAAAAGAGGTCCCAGATAAACTTTCCCTGATATCTCCCAGCCCTTTTATCTTTACATCTTTGGAAGAAAGGGCACTTGCAAGGAAGTCCGAACTCAGACCCTGGGTTCCTGGAAATGGTCAATAGCTTACAAGTCAAAGAAACTACATCCTGTAGCCTCTGGATGGCCCTCTTGTTTAAGAACCATTGCAGCCTCTGCAGTTCTTGAAAATGAATCTGACAAGCTCATATAGGGATGTATTCTAACTGTAACATCTCCACACATTGTGGAAGACATCCACCAAACTAGTCTAAACTCCATCTGACCTAGTACCAAGTCCTCCTTTTAGACGAGGACAGACTGACTTTTGATAAATCCTTGACCATTAAGCCCCATACCCTGTTGTTGAATGATGACCCTGAGGAACCCATTCATGACTGCCTCAAGATGCTTGACATAATCCAAGGTATGCAACATGACATGGCAGACATTTCTCTCAGTAGGTCTCATTGCAGATGGTGGCAGCTTCATTCCAGAAGAAAGCAGGTATGTGGGAGTAGCTGTGATTACAGACTAGAAGGAGGTCATTTGGGCCTAAGCTGTTCCCAGGGGTACCTTTTCCTGGAAAGCAGAAATAATTACTCTCACATATGCTTTAAGATGAATTAAAGGGGAAAAAAGAGAACATTTACACACGTACCATGTATGCATTTGTCATGGTTCATCTTCGTGAACAGGTAAACAAACAAAGGGGATGTTTATTTACTCACCTCAGAGCCAAAGACTATTAAAAATAAATGTGAAATTATTTAGTTGCTAGAGGCCATCTGGCTACCAAATGAAGTGGCCACTACTCAGTGGCCAGGACACCAAAAATAAAAAGTTCCTAAACTCAAGGTAAGAACAATGAAAATCAAGTTGCCAAAGATGCTGTTCTTGGGGAACCCAAACCCCAGACTGTTTTGGAACTACCTGTTCTCCCTGAGCCCGTACTCTGCTTTTGATGATGTTCCTGAGTATGATTTAGAGAGATCCAATCATATTCTAACTTGGTGGCTCAGAAGAGCCACAATGGATGTTGGGTCTTGGCTGATGGAAGAATCTTCATGATAAAAGTACTGGGCTAAACCTGGCTAACTGCCTCATGTCATGCCATGCATTTGTCATCTAAGATTTCAGAACTCATCTCCCCTCACGTCTGGTGACCTGGACACCAAGAAAAACTTCAGAGTACTTCAGACCACTGCCTGACCTATGCCCAGGTAAATACACAAAAGACATAGTTCCCCCATAGCAACAAAGTCAAGGTACAGTACCCAGGGAATTTTAGGAAATGGATTTCACTGAAGTCAAGTCAGGACTCTATAGCTACAAATATCTGTTGATCTTTGTCAATACCATCACAGACTGAGTAGAAGCCTTTCCATCCCAAATAGAAATGGCCCAAGTGGTTGCTGAGAAATTAATAATGAAAATTACTCTCAGATTTTGACCTCCCCATTTCTCTGGGGTCTAACAATGGTCCTGGCTTTATGGCTAGGTTTTTTCAATTACTCTCTAAGGCTCATAACATAAATTGGAAACTTCTTTGTATGCATCATTCTCAAGAAAAGTAGAGAGGATGAAGATAACTTTAAAGGAGATTTTAATGAAATATACTCTTGAAACTAGCGGTAACTGGGTTTATCTCTTGTTGTATGCTCATCTCAAAATCTGACGTACCTCCTACTAAGAAAATTTCACTCCATATGAAATAGTTTATGGGTGAGCACCTCCTATGATCAATTGGGTACATGTCAGAGAGTTATCAGATTGCCCAACTCCAATCTCTGAGTCCTTAAAATGATTGCAGTCAACTTTGTATAAGATTCTCTCTCAGATCTAGGCTGATTTACCTGTTGGGTACTACCTACCTCATCACTTGCTCCAGTTCAGAGATGTTGTGTTTGTCTACTGTCTCAAAATTGACTTCTTGAACCTAGATGGAAAGGGCCTTATGTCATGGTTCACTGGACTCCTACAGCTGTTAAAGTTGTTGGTATTTCTTCCTGGCTTCATCACACATACCTCAAAAATGTACTTGAGGAATATACTGAAGAAGAACCCAACCCCCATAGGTGGAAGGTAACTGGAAAGGGATCATTAAAAATTAAAATTTCTAAGATTTGAGATTCTAAAATAACTTTGTGTTCTTACTAATGAAATTTACAACATGATTGCCCTATGACTTAAAGTTTTGATGTTTTATTTTCAACCTATGCAAACAGAACCTAAATGCATCTTGATGGGGGAAATAAAAGGCACCCCATCATTGGAAACATCCTGATATTGTCTTACCATACAAAAGACTGCCCTTATCCACAGGGCTCATAGTTTGGGCAAAAGAAAGGGAACAAATAGTCTTTACTCAGATGGAGGGAGGCTACTTGGGATGGACTAATTTAACTGGCCAATTCCAACATACTAGCACAGACTTCAACATAATCAAATATTCTTTAAAGGTTTCTGGTAATGGAAATTAGAGGTGTTCTAAAATGAGAAGGGGAAGAGAAGATTGATTAATTACTTCAATTAAATTTAACAATGTATGTAGGGTATCATTGTTTATAACTAATATTATGGAACATAATCTCTGGTTCTATCTAGCACTAAAAAGCCAATGAGAAAATTCCTCCTGTATTAGAGGAAATCTCTCGATTTCCAGGCTCTTAAAAAGAAATGTATATAGAATAAGAGTTTTTAGTGAAAACTATAAGGATAATGGGAAACAAAATGGAAGCAACCCTTACTGATGTTTCAAAGGCTGTGGCTGATATTCTTACTGATAATGTCTTTCTCCTCCACTGTCTATGTTGTTAATGTACAAATGCCCCTTCTTTTTATAATTCCATTTCTTATCATAGCCTTCACGTTGAGAAACAATTGCCCTTTGGAGAGAATGTTTTCTGTGGGATAATACAAATGCCCCTTCTTTTTATAATTCCATTTCTTATCATAGCCTTCACGTTGAGAAACAATTGCCCTTTGGAGAGAATGTTTTCTGTGGGATAATACTTCTCCTGCTCTCCCAGCAGGATATGAGAGTTTATCTGGGATAGGATGTACTATACCCATTTTGCTCAGCAAATCATTACAATCTGTTACAATCTGTTAAGAGAATTCCAAGAGCTTTTCCTCAAAATTGCAATGATTCCTTATAGCTATTATAAGCAAAGGAAAAAAGGTCAAGTAACATATAAAGGCAGATTTATCAGAATTAAATCTGACTTCTCATTGGAAACTGTGGAACCCAGAAAGTCCTGAATTCTGCAGACACTAAGGGACTGCAATGCCAGTCCTGACTACTATATCCAGCAATGCTATCAATCACCATAGACACAAAAAACAAGATACTCCATGACAAACCCATATCTAAACAATAATTTATCAGAATTAAACCTGACTTCTCACTGGAAACTGTGAAAGCCAGAAGGTCCTGGAATCTGCAGAAACTAGGAGACTGTGATGCCAGTCCAGACTACTATATCCAGCAAAGCTATCAATCACTATACTCAGAGAAAACAAGATATTCCATGACAAAGACAGATCTAAACAATAACTATCTACAAATCTAGCCTCAGGAAATTACTAGAAAGAAAATTCTAACACAAAGAAGTTAGCTACACCCAGAACACAAGCAATAGATAAATGCCACACCAGCAAAGCCCAAGGAAGGGAAACACACACACACACACAATATCACTACCACCACCACCAAAACCAAAAATAACAGGAAATAACAATCACTGGTCATTAATATCCATTAATATCTCAATTCACCTAAGAAAAACATAAGCAAACCAAATGGATCCAGAAATAGGACCCTTGCTTCGGCTGTATGCAAGAAACAATCTCAATTTCAAGGACAGACATTCCCTTAGAGTAATGATTTGGAAAAACATTGTCCAAACAAATGCACCTAAGAACTAAGTTGGTGTACTATCTTAATATGTAACAAAATAGACTTCAAACTAAAATTTAACAAAAGAGATGCAGAAGTCTGATGTCTCAATTCTGAACATCTATGCCCCCAAATACAAGACGACACACACTGGTAAATGAAAAATGGTTAAAGCTTAAATCACACATCAAACCAACACACTAACAGTGGGAAACTTAAACACCTACTCTCACCACTGGACAGGACTACCAGACATAAATATAACAGAGAAATGAAAGAAAAAAGAGATATTATTACTCAAATGGGGTTAAAGGACATCTAGAACATTCCACCCAAAACCAAAAGAATATACCTTCTTCCCAGCTCCTCATGGAACCATAAATAAAAAATAGATCCATATTTATCACCATGCACAAAACTCAAGTCCAAATGGGTCAATGACCTCAATATAAAGCCAGCCTGAACTTCATAGAAGAGTCAGAAGTAGCCTTGAATGCATGGGCACAGGAGACCACTTTCTAAATATAACCCCAGTAGCACAGACTTTGAGAGAAACAATTAATAAATGGGACCTCCTAAATCTAAAAAGCTTCTCTAGGCAAAGTAGTATATTAAACTCCCCAGTGTCCTGCTAGTTCACAGTTTCTTCTATATGCTGGTTGCAGGTACAGCATTGCAGCAATCTTGCCAAATGGTTAGTATTGCCACAATGCAGGTGGAGTCACTGTGGTACTCTGTGATCTTTTTTCGGTACCAGAGAGTCACTGCTAGGAGCTGGTCACTCTGTCATAGTTTTTTTTTATAATGTCACACATTTTAAATGACATATACATCAGATCTCTGAAAAGTTTGAAGACCATTATCTATTAAAAATATCTGAGATAAATAAACCTAGGCTTAACTTTGAAAACAAATATAGGAGGATAAATAAAGCTTTGTTCTATAATTAATGACAGTAGTGTTTAACATGACTACAAGTATAGTTCTGAATACATTAAAGGATTCTATCATTTATAAGGTAACCATTAACTTGAATGTTAAAACTTATTTGATAGTTTATAATTATAAGCTTTTACAAGACTAGGACTTTATATCTTCATGTCTGTTAAGCGTGAGCCTTAAGAATAACAGTGTCTGTATTGAAGCTCCATTTAGTATGAAAATAAAGCCTTCAACTCGAAGACATAGGCCATAGGAGACTAGGAAATTCCCTGATTCTTTCATCATACACCATTACAGAATATAGCAGTTTCTTGTATGATTCAGTTTATAAAAACAGCCTAAACTTAATAAAGTTAGCAAAGATGAGGAGGCTAGACATACATTTTCAAGCATGAATAGAGCTCGGGTAAGGAGAGAAATTCCCTAATTCAGTGGTTCTCAGTCTTCGTAATGCTGTGACTCTTCAACACAATCCCCATATTGTCCTGACCCCCAGTCATAAATTCATTCCTGTTGATGTTTCACAACTGTGATTTTGCCACTGTCATTAATTGCAATGTAAATATCCAACATATCTGTGGTCCTAGGCTACCCCTCTAGAAAGATCTTTCAACCCACAAATGGCTGAGACTTAATGGTTTTAGAAGCTGTTTCCTTTGCCAGACTGCTTAGGTAATTTTCTTACTACATTGTAAGACAGAAACATCTAGTTTCTGGTGTTCTGGTATTTAGTTTTTGGTATTCATACTTGTGGCTTTAATTTTTAAGCTTTTACTTCTTCATTTTTAAATTTGAATATTAATATTATAAAATATTTTAGAAACTTAAAATTTTCAATGGTCTTATAAATTTAAATATTTAAAAAACCGTTTCTTAAAATATCCAGTTTTTACTTTAAGTTTTTAGTAAAACTCCAAAATTCCCTTTAAAAAATTTAACAACTCTTCACTGTGTGTTCTTACAATATCAAAAAATAAAGTGTCTGTTTTTTACTTCAAGAGAAAAGATAAGGGAAACAACCACATTGCCTAAGGCCAGAACCAAGCTTCACTTGTGAGAACAACTCAAAGATCAATATCTGGGATTCATTCACAATCCTTTGAGCTTTCTAGGGCCTTGGATGATCTCTTTGGCCACACCCCTGTCAACATCACAACTTATACATAGACTGTCCTATAGATTTCAGTCTGCTCCATTCATTGTGTCTGGTGCTTCTGGTGACTATCACATGGTACTGACATTTCCAGAAGTACTAAGGTTCCCAACTGCAACTGAGTTCTCTTTGGGAAATCCATCTCTGCCACACATTGGGAAGCCTTAGCTGTTCCCCATGATCTCATCATGTCTTTATAACCATTATCACTAGGGTACCTCTTACGTTCCCAAGTTTAGTTGACAGCACAAGGTATATTCTTACATACAGAAGCTTGGAAATGCAGCTTTAATACTTGATTATACAAGTATTGTTTTTAAATTCTGCCTTTCATAAAACGTGTATTCAGGAAAGAACAGGTATTATCATACAAAAAATCTATTCTAATCAAAAATATCTTGAATATCTGTTGTTGGCTCCTTGGTAGGTATGCCCACTCCATGTGGTCATCTTTAATCAAGATGGCAGTGAAATCTTAGGGCATCTATTTTCTCCAACCCTAGCAAAGATGATTGATTGTCAGTCATGTGGCTGCCTAAAGATAGAATCATGCCACATGGTTCCTGTAAGATTACTTATGCATAGATTGTTATCTGACAACTCCCAATGTCTCCAGTTTTAAGTTACCTTTTTTCACAGATTTTACAAATGTTAACAATATCCAATAAAACCAACTTATAATCTTAGGTACAGAATGTTCACATACATGAAGTCTAATTTTTTGGCCATTCTACTTTGCTTTATTTTCACTATCACAGTATCAGGTGACTCAACTGCCACAAGATATAGAGGTAACTTTCAAATATGCTTGGGTCTAGAGAAGGAAGAGCCATAAACCAACTAGAGAGTCAGCTTTGCAAAACAACTGTAATGTTATCCATACTCAAAAGACATGTGAACTCCTGCTAACTCAAATTCAATGGCCATGTAGCTCAGATGTATATTCTGATCCCTGGCCATAAAAGGAGCCCTGGCAGTGTCAGTGACAGGCTGCTGGTGGCAGCAGAGGCAGCAAAAAATACCTGACCCCTTTCTGTCTCAGCTCCATGTTTGCAAGAAAACTTAAGGGTACACAAGAAAACACAGATTGATAAAAACATTAAAAATTTCCAACAAAACAGGCAGATACAACTTTCTCAAGAATCAGACAGACAATGCTTTCCAACCAACCAGAGCCATGTGGGCAGGCAGCATCTCACTAAAACAACGTGTTTTATGTATGTGAAAACAAGTTGTTTTGCCATAGACATAAGAATATTGTTCCCATCTAACCCCCTTCACATCAAAGATAGGGATCCCACAAAACAGAATCAGACTAGGACTCGCCAGGAGGCCGCCGTAGATGTTTGCAGCATTTCTCAGGAAGGTAGTTCACTCTGGTAGTCTGTGAAAAAAAGACAGCCTTGAAATGTCTCAAGGAATATGACCTTCAAGCAGCCCCTCAGCCATGGAGTTTTGGAGTGAAGTTCCAGCTTTAGAGTTTGGGTGGGTAGTCTTAATCTCGCTGGAGTCCTACAGAAAATGTTAGTCCTACTGGTCAAGAATAAGACCATTACCAAAGCTTAAAGTCAAATTTAAAGTAAGCCGTAGTAAAACACTAGCCAGGTAGATAGACTCTGGTCAAGTCTATATCATCCCAGGAAATGACTTCAAGTCAGTTTGTGGGGGTTTAAAATATTTCCCATCAAGTCCAATCAGGGGCAAGCATACATCCTGATGTATTTTGTACCTATACATCCACAGCCTACCTGCAATTAGTGGTGAGCATACCTCCTGATATTTCCTGACTCTGATCCTTCCATCCACAGGAGCTCAAGAACATCTAGAGTAGTTGGGTCAAACAAACTTGTTTAAGGGAGTGAAAACACACAGCTTGTTATCTCCCATAAAAAGTAGCCTCCAGCCGGGCAGTGGTGGCGCACGCCTTTAATCCCAGCACTCGGGAACTCTGTGAGTTCGAGGCCAGCCTGGTCTACAGAACTAGTTCCAGGACAGGCTCCAAAAACCACAGAGAAACCCTGTCTCGAAAAACCAAAAAAAAAAAAAAAAAAAAAAAAAAGAGAAGTAGCCTCCAGCGTTTAGGGAATTGTCTGTCCTTGGGCAAAGGGCTTGCAGATCAGAAGGATTTTGTTTTTCATTGATCTCTTAGGCACAGTAATTAAAACTTAGCATGTAACCTTGACTCTCACAGTTAGAGGTTTATAAGTTTGTGATAATTTAATCGTACTTAGCACATTTTTCTAAAAAATTTCCATTCATCATATTGTTATTGGTCCCACAGTTGGAGACCATAAATTTATTCTTTCATTGTAGATTTGACTTTCATATAGCCTGCCAGCGTTTACCTATTCCCTATGCATGCCGTGCTTGCTTAACTCTGCCTCTTCTAAGGCACTCTCATTACTGCCTTAATCAGCCAGAGTGTTTCTGTGATCGCCTTCCTGGCAGCAGCACCACTGGCAGTGAAGTACCCAGACTATGGATAATTATTGTTTTGCATTTAGATTATTATAACTTTGCATTTATATAGCCCACTTCTTCATATTATATTTTATTCACAACAAATCCTTCTTGCTGATTCTCGTTAAGCATATTAAAATAAACCAAAGCACCATATAAAAAAATTGTAAGAGGAAATCTTGTAAATCTTTTATTTTTGTGGGAGGAAAATGAGTCTTGTTGACTAAAATTTATCAAAGGCTGTGTTTGACAATTTTCTTTACTTGGGTAATGTAAGTTTTAAAATAAGGTAAGAGACAAATTAATTGAAGTCAATTAGCTAACTTGTTAAAAATTATGACTCACAACCACAGAAAAACCTGGACAATTGTGGCTGTGGAGTGTACAATCATATTTAAATTACATCATCTGAAGATAGAAACATGCATATTTCCACTCTGGACACCAAAGACAAAATAAAGTTCTTTCAGGAAAAAATGTTTATCAGGCCCAGAAAGACAAATCAAGTATGTACACACACATAAGTGGAAATTAGCTGTAAAATAAAGGATAACTATGCTACAATCCAGACCGAGAGAGACTAGTTAACAAGGAGGGTTCAAGAAGGAACTCCCTGAACTCCCTGGCAAGGTGAAACAGGAGAGATTTCAGGAGTAGACTGTGGGGGTGGGGCTGGGGGAGGGGGAGGGACGGAGGTGTTGAGTTCTGAAAGAGACTAACGGAAAGAGGGGGACTTTGGGGTCAGGTAAAAATCTGGCACAAGGGACTCTCCCAGGAATGTACAAGGATGAACCAGCTAAGACTCCTAGCAGTGCAGATATGTAGCCTGTACCAGCCCACCTCCTGTGACCAGGCAAGACTTCAAGTGGAGGGATTAGGATGCCACATAACCTTTGATGTAAAGTTTATCCTGTCTATGGGATATGCTGGGATAAGGGTGGCCTAAAGAATGAAGGGGTGGTCAACCAATGACAGGTCTTATCTGTTAATCATACCAGGAGAGTAAGCATACCCCTGACATTGCCTGGAGCGTTAGAACCCACAGGATGGATGACTCAGAGACCCAGGATAAAATAAAAAATAACTAGAGAAAAAAAATCAATGACTAAGGAGATTCTGTGACACTCATAGATTGGTGCCTAGCCCAGTTATTAGACAGGCTTCATTCAACAACTTATCGAAACAAATCCAGAGACCCCAGCCAAACCATAGGTGGAGCTCAGGAAATACTGCAGAAGAGAAGAAAGAATTGTAGAAGCCAGAGAGATCAAGTACACCATAGGAAAACCCAGAGAATCAACTAACTAAGGTTCATTGGAGCTCACAGAGATGGAACCGGCACTCAGGGAGCCTGCATGGGACTGAACTAGGTAGTCCACATATATTTACAGTTGTGTAATCAGGTTCCCTTGTGGTACTCCTAACAGTGGAAGCAGAGACAGTCTCTTTACTCTTTTACATGCTTATGGTCCCTGTTCCTCATACCTGATCACCTTGTCCAGCTTTTAATGCATGGGGAAGTGCTTAGTCTTACTGCAACTAGATATGTCATGTTTTGTTGGTATCCATTCCCTTTCCTCAACAGAAATGGATGAGGAGTGGATTGGGTGGTACGGACAAAGGAAGTTGGGAATATGGGCTGGGAGAAGAGGAAGGAGTGTGAAACTGCAGTCAGGAAGTAAAATTTAAAAAAGAGAAAAATAAGAAAACAGAAAAGAAAGAGGAAAAGAAAAGAAATGATAGAGGAAAAGAAAAGAAAAGAAAAGAAAAGAAAAGAAAAGAAAAGAAAAGAAAAGAAAAGAAAAGAAGTGCATGATTCCTGGGAAGCAAGTAGGCAATTTTTGGATATTTATTCTCTTGTCTTTTCTCCAAATTTTAGTCCTCCAGTCTCATCCCCAGAGCTGTAGTAAACCATTTGCTGCCTCTCCTTCCTCTCTGTCCTCATCTCAAGGGCATCCCATGAGACTTCTCCTACAACCTTGCTCACATCTCCATCCTCAGTCTCACTCACCATTCCTGCAGGCATTACATGAGAACCCACTGGCCAAGCTAACCAGGGAAGCAAATGGGCAATCCTCAGATCTTCATTCTTCCTCCTAAATCTCTAAATCTAGATTTAGAGAAGTCTAAATCCAACCCCTGACTCTCATCCCCAGCTCTATAGCAGAATACTTGAGGTGGCTGATCCTCACTCTCTGCTCCCATTACCAGAGACTAGATAGATCTTGGTGGAACAGACGGCTTTCTTACCTCTTATGGACCCTGTCAACCCCCACCCCCCTAATCCAGCCGAATTCCTAAGTGTCAACTCCCATTCCTAAAAACACATCCTATCCAGAACCTCAAGTGACCAGACCAGGCAGGATCTCAAAAGCATTCCCTACCAGGCAACCTAGAGCCACCACACTCTACTGAGAACCAGGGAAAGAAATAGAAACCAAGGAACAAAACACCCACCAAACAAAGAAAAAACAAATATCAACACCTAGTGTTAAAATCATCTTAAGCCCACATGCCCAGAATATAGCACAAAACAATCAATAACAGCCAGAACATTATGTCCTAACCAGAGCCCAGCAACTCTGTTACAGCTGCCCCAGAGAAATGCAATATAGCTAAATCACAAGACAAGAAATTCAAAACAAATTTTACTAATATCATAGAGGGACTTAAAGAAGATATTAATAAAAACATTAAAGAAATGTATAAACACAAACAAACAATGGAAAAATGAATAAAACAGTTCAATACATGAAAGTAGAAATAGAATCAATAAAGAAAACCCAGACTTGAGGAAATCTGGATATGAAAACTTTAGAAACTCAAACAGAGTTAAGTCTCACCAATAAAATACAAAAGATGCAAGAGAGAATCTCAAGCAGTGAAGACAAGGTAGAAGAAATAGATACCTCAGTCAAAGAAATATATCAAAAAAATTTGGCACATCAAAGGAATCTGTGACACTATAAAAAGAACAAATCTACGAATAATAGAAATAGAGTAAGGGGAAGAAGAAATCCAGGCCAAAGTCACCAAAAATATTTTCAACAAAAGCACAGAAGACAGTTCCTATGACCTAAAGCAGGAGGTGCTTATCAATGTACAAGAAGCATACAGAGCATGAAACAGAATTGACCAGAAGAGAAAACTCCTCATGGTATATAATAACTAAAACACTAAAAGTACAGAACAAGAAATAATAGTAAAAGCTGCAATGTCAGAAGACCATAAAAGCAGACATATTAGAACTACATTTGACTTTTCAGCAGAGATTCTAAAAGCCTGAAGGGTCAGGGCAGATTTTCTACAAACTCTAAGAGACCACAGATGCCAGCCTAGAGTACTAAACAAGCAAAATGTATAATCACAATACACAGAGAAAGAAATTTCATGATAAAAACCAAATTTAAATAATATCTGTTATCTAACTCCTGCCTTATAGAAGGTACTAAAAGAAGTATCAACCTGAAAAGGTTAACCACAGCAAAGAAAACACAAGGAATAAATAATTTTATAACAGCATATCAAAGGGTGGGAGAGCTTAGGACTCCAAACCACAACGAAATAATTAGAATAAAAAAACCACTAGTCACTAATAACTCTCAGCATCAATGATATCAGTCCCCCAATCAAGACACAGACTATAGAAATCAGGATCCATCCTTTTGCTGTGTTCATTGTATCCATGTAATAGGCCTCAATACCAATGTTAGAGATCACCACATGGTAAAAGAATGGAAAAAAGATATTCCAAACAAAAGGACATAAAAATCAAGCCAATGTAACCATTTTACTATCTGAAAAAAAGTAGATTTCAAAATAAAACTAATCAGAAGAAATAAGGACAAACACTGTGTATGTACCAACTGGAAAATGCCCTGAGAAGACGTTCAGTCTCTAATGTCTATGCACCTTATGCTTACAAGGACACGTACGTTCATTAAAAAAATACTACAGCAGAAATCACATATGGACCCTCATGGACTAATCATGGGTGACTTAAGTCTAGTGGTCATTCAGACAAAATGTTAGCAAATAAATACTGAACCTAACTGATTTTGTGAATCAAATGTACCTAACAGATGTTTATAAAACATTTCCTCCCAAAATAAAACAATGTATCTTCTTCTCAGTATCTCATAGAATTTCCTCCGAAATTGAGCACATATGTGAACACAAAATATGTCTCAACAGATTCAAGAAAATTGAAATAATACCCTGCATTCTATCTGACCATTATGGATTAAATCTAGCTATCAACAATTGCAGAAACAACAAACAGCTTACAAACTCATGAAAAATGAACAACTCACTACTGGATGAAAAAACTTCAAGACAGAAATCAAAAACTTTCTAGAATTGAAAGACAATGAAAACACAACCTCCTAACTTATTCAACACAATGAAGATAGTTATAAGAGACAAGTTCATAGCACAAAATGCCTACATACAAAAAATGGAGATAGTTAATATTACTAACTTAACCACAAATTTGAAAGCTCTAGAACAAAGAAAAAAAGAAATCACATCCAAAAGAAATATTCGAACTCATGCCCAAAACCCATGAAATAGAAACAAGCAAACAAAAAGTACAAAATTCAAGGAAACAAAGAGTTGGTTCTATGAGAAATTCAGCAATATTGAAAAACCTTTAGCCAAAGTGATTAAAAGGTACAGAGAGAAAATACAAAAATAGACAAAATTGGAAACAAAAAGGGTAACCTAACAACACTGAGAAAATCCAGGAAACCTTAAGAATATACGTTAAAAACCTGTAATCCACAAAACTGTAAAATCTAAAATATATATGTGTGTGTGTGTGTGTGTGTGTGTGTGTGTGTGTGTGTGTTAAATCAAAATCAAATAAGCAGTTTAGATATACCTATAACCCCCTAGTGGCATAGAAGTAGTCATTAAAAGTCTCCCACCCAAAAGAAAATCCTAAGGCTAGACAGTTTTAGAGCAGAATTCTATGAGACTTTCAAAGAGTATCAATATTCATCAAAGTATTCCACAAAATAAAAACAAAGGAACACTGCTCCATTAGCTTTAAAATGCCAGTTACCCGGATATCTAAGATACATAATGACTCAAAGAAGAAAGAGATATACAGACCAATTTTCTTTATGAATATAGATGCAAAAATTCTCAATAAAATACCTGCAAACAAAATGCAAGAACAGATCAAAAAGATCATCCAGCATGATGCAGGGATGGCTCAATACACAAAAAATCAATAAATATAATCCACCATAGAAACAAACTGAACGACAAAAAAGGGGGGATTATCTCATTAGATGCTGAAAAGTTTTTGGAAAAATTCAACACCCCTTCATGGTAAAAGACCTGTATTGATAAGGATACAAGTGACAAACCTCAACATTCTAAATGCAATCCCATAGTCATCATCAGCTTAAATGGAGGAAAACTCAAAGCAAATCCACTACAGCTAGGAACATGGCAAGGCTGTCCACTCTCTTCATACCTATTTAATATATAGTACTTGAAGTTCTAGTTGGAGCAGTAAGATGCCTGAAGAAAAGATAGAGTCTGAAAATTGGAAAAGAAAAAGTCAGAGTGTTTTTATTCTTTGATAATAGGATAGTATACAGTACATAAGTTACTCTAAAGTTCCAGCCAGGAAATTCCTACAGCTGATAAACTCTTTTAGCAAAGTAGCTGGACACAAAAATTAACTCATAAAAATCTTTAGACCTCAAATATACAGCAAACATTCAAGTGACAAAGAACCAGAGAATCAACATCTTTCATAATAGCTCCATATAATGTAAAATATCTTTTTCAATAACTCTAACCAAGTTCATGAAAGACTTTTGTGTGATAAAAACTTCACAACACTGAAGAAAGAAACTGAAGAAGATATCAGAAGATGGAATGACTGTTGTTTGTTGGTGGTGTTCTACTTTTAACATCCTATCTTCATTGATATCAATTAGAATGTATCACAGTGCCACAATGTGACAACCAAAGCCACCCCCTATTAAAGACTCTATTCTTAGTTCCAACTTGATGTTGCACTTTTGAATGTACTGTGTCCATAGTACCTATTACTGCAAGGTACCTAAATATATGTCTGGAATGAATTATTGAGTTTTCTCTTCTTAAGAAAAATGCCAAAGAATGAAAACTGTATACACAATAAGAAAATAACATAATCCCTCCCATGTTTTGTCATTATAAAACCTGTTTCCTGTATGCATTAACTATTCCATTTCTATGCCATTTGGGCCTCCCAAGAACCTCTCCTTCCAGAGAAAGGTATTTCATAGGTTCTTAGAACTCTATACCCTTATGTAAAGTCTCAGTAACAAAAAATGTTCAGAGACTTCTGATTCTGTGTCAACTGTTCCTCATACTATAGCATGCTGCAATCTGGACTCTACCAGAGCATGCAATTAATTTTCTAATGTCTTACAATTGTACTTTTAATTGATCATTAAATCTTACAGCTTCAGGATTTTGAGAATTTAATGGATAACTTCCTGGGAGAGAGTTGCTGAATGTTTTTCTCATTGTTGTTGCTTAAATAATGAGAGATGAAAATAAAATTTACCAAGACATGGCATGAGCCTAAACAAAAGTAGTGACATATGCCTCTATTTACTCTTGTTTATTTTCCCCAACAAGAACTTCTCGAATGTGTGGATTTAAAGATATGCAACTTGCCCATTCAGTGGTACCCAACATTAAATAAATCATATGCATAGCAGATTATCTTCTTGACAGAAGCTTCTCCATAAAAATAGGTCATATGTAGTATGCCTATTGGAAATAAAAAAAACAGCAGCATGTAAAAGACAATAGCAGAGAAAGATCCTGAAATACTTAAAATAATATTTCTGCATTTTTATTTCCTTAAGTGTACAGTCATGCATCATATTTATCTTGCATTTACAGAGATGTACATTCTTTCCAAAACTGCTTGCATGGGGACAGATGCTCTGCAATGAGCAAATATTAAGAAAATATTGAATTGAAAGTGACAAGTGCCTTCAGCCAAAAGTCCAAAGGGAATTGTCATCTTGAAATCACACATAGCAGAAGAAGCCAAGCAAAGATTGAAATGGCCAAATGCCAGTGCAGTGTTCACATAAAAATTAAGATCAGGGGTTGTGTTAGGGCAACGTAATTGAAGCAGAGAAGATCTGTCTTTCAATTTGAATTAAAATCTATTCAAAAAGAGAGTACATGTTGGAATATTCCCAGTTGGATTAGGAGAAATTAGATGGCTGAATCGGCAGCATAACTAAATATTTGTTGGAATGATGGAAATTTAATGAGCAAGATAAAAAGAAGTGATCTGATCACTCTAAGAGTTTACAAACAAGAATTGATGGCATTGATCTAGGGAAAGAAATCATCAAAAACATAATATTAATGGAGGGACATTATGCTAAAGAATTTTGAGTTTTGATGATGCTCTTATGAGTCTTACAATCTACAGAATAAAATAGCAATATTGAAATCAGCAGTTGACACCAGTGATGCCACTGATTGATAGACTGGTTGGTTTGTTGGTTGGTTGGTTGGTTGGCTGGCTGGCTGGCTGGCTGGCTGGCTGGTTGGTTGGTTGGTTGGTTGATTAATTGATTGATGACAGCATCTTTTGTAACCAAGGTTGATCTTCATCTCACTTTACAGCCAAGGACCTTAAACATTTGGTCTTCTTGCCTCCACTTTTCAAGTGCTGGGATAGTAGCCATATGCCACTACACCTGATTTATGTAGTGCTGGAAGTCATACTCAGTGCTTTCTGTATGCAAGGCAAGCATTCTAGAAACTAAGCTACATCTCTATAGCCTGTGGTGCCATTGCAATACTGATAAATTATATGCCAAGAGCTCATGGTTTCTCTCTTCAATCCTCAGCATTATAGAAAATTGTTGTCTCTACTTTAACACTGAAGACCTTGAGCCTTAGAGACAATGACCTGCATTGATCTCTCAGATAGTGATAGGTTACTTATGTAAAAAAAAAAAAAAAATCTCTTTTCAAAGTCTAGAGTCTATTCCTCTGCATCTGTGAATCTGAAAACGTCAAGTCTAGTAGATTAAAAGAATGAAAGTGCTAATGCTAACCATAACTAAAACATTGACTATATAGGAAGTGTCAAACAGGAGACAATATGTTGATTATATG
Organism: Microtus ochrogaster; assembly: GCF_000317375.1. Classification (NCBI taxonomy): domain Eukaryota; kingdom Metazoa; phylum Chordata; class Mammalia; order Rodentia; family Cricetidae; genus Microtus; species Microtus ochrogaster. Next base: position 1,567,312 of record NC_022012.1, read on the forward strand.
ACAAAACACAAATTGCCAGCACATGTCTTAATGAAAGTGACAATTTCAAGTTTTTGTAAAGGAAATTGCCATCTACATTTGACCTGTTATAACCGCCATTGTGCAGAGATATCAAATGTGATCTCAAGTTACACCATGTAAGACATGAAGTAAAATTTTAGCATTAATCTTTCTGAATGCCAAATACCACTAAATATGTCTTAATGCAATCAGTTAGTATTTAAACAGTAAATAGGGCTACTCAGATAACTGTAATTAGTGGATTATTATTTTCTTATGGTTTGTAAAATTCCATTTTACATTGACAAATAATAAGTCAATGATAAAAACCACAAATTTCAACAGAAGGCAGGCTTGATTTTCACAGGTGTCCTTCTCATAGAGTGTTAATATGTTGTACCCTGTCAATTAAAAAGCATATAGAGAATAGTGTGTGGTTGTGCACACCTTTTGGTGCCAGGGCCCTAGCGGTCAGGGGTAGGCAGATCTCTGAGTTGAAGTCCAGCTTGTTCTACAGAGAAAGTTCCAGAACAGACAGGGATACCCTCTCTCAAAAAAGAAAAGCATATAGAGTTATTTGGTAAATACAATTATACAGTAGAAATTTTTGTGAATTCATCAGTGAAAAAATATGCATGAAATACCAATCAATTTTTACTAAGGAGAAATGAGGATAGACAAATATATTACAAGTACTACTGTGCACTGAAAAGAACATACTTCTTCTCTAATTTCTCTATGAAGATGAATAAAGGAGATCAAATCAGACTATTTCATTAATTAAGAAGTTGAGTCTTAGAGACACTATGTGGTTTTACTACAAGTGGCTCAATGTTGTTCTATTACGATGGAGATTGAGAAGAAGCAATGATCAGCTTCTTTAATGTCCACAGCCCTGAGCCCTGCAGTGCAGAGCTAACAGGGTAAGCTCTCAAACCCAGAGGCTTATTCCTCAAGGCCCTCAGAACTAGAAACCTATCGTTTGGGGTTTATGAAACTGGACTCAGATCTCTTAGCTTTAGACACTCTGGTCAAAGGCTTACAGCTTTGGGTTTTCAAAGCCAGAGGTATGCAACTCTAGGACCTGGGAAGTAGTCTACAGATCTAAGTTTTTAAAAGCCAAGGATTTATAGCTTTGGGTGCTCAGGGCAAAGGTTTACTGCTCTGGGATTTTAGTGCCAGTGGTTGAGTACTCAACAGCTATTGTTAAAGTTTGCAAGTTCAGGTGTCAGGACTTTCTACTTTAATACTGATGGCTTTCTGGAACTTTCCAAGGAATTGTGGTCTGTAGCTATACTAAATTTTTCAGTCTCTTGCCTAATGCAGCTCTTCCCTCTGATTTCCTTCCCAGTATTCCCATAGCACTTCAATGTCTGTCTCCTACTTCTCAAAATGTCTTCCTGATTTGGAGCAAGCCAACAACTTAGAGCCCCTGAACCCAGGGGCTTATAGCCTATGGCAATCTTTTTATATTGCTTTGTAAATGCTGCTGCTGATGGCTTACAGTGAAAAGCATCTCATTAACCATTATTCTATGCAACCAGCTCTCCACCTGTGGTGAAGATCGCAGTAGGCAATAAAAGACCATTTGAGAGAAGTCCTAATTGGTGCTTAATGCTGCAGCATAAGGAGGTTAGTCCACAGGAGAAACTGGCCTTTACTGACCCACAGACAGTGTAATAAAACATGTACTGTCTAGATAGACTTAAAGGTACCAGTGCCATGATTACAGACAGCTTCCAGTTCTGTTAGTCATAGCTTTGCATGTACACATTCTGTAATCCACCAGTCAAGGCTTTCCTCTGAGTTCTCAATGGAAAGAGTTCCTCACTCGCAGTAAGAATAGCTGCAAGATGAGCAGAACTCTCCGTAGCCAGCAGGGCAGAATCATCAGGAGGTGACTAGAATCTGTCATGATGAAGTCTTCTGGAGACAATACAGTTTCTGAAGCAGCTGTGACTGAAGTGGTGCTTCCTCAAGACTCATGATATCAGCAGGAAACTCTTCACAGTGGACTTGGAAGACAGAGTAAATTGTCCGTGGGGAAGTAAAGAAGTCAAAGCAAACAGTCTCACAGACTGCCATGACAGAAATCAAGCACATCTCTCTAAAAGGGACCAAACTGGATTGAGAGCTTCCTATCAAAGGGAGAAGGCCATAACCATCACAGAATAAGGTAAAAAAGGAAGGTATTGTAGGGAGCCACTTGTTTATTCCCAGCCTCCCAGATGCCCGAAATAACCACATAGAAACTATATTAATCAAATCACTGCTTGGCCCATTAACTGCAGCTTCTTATTTCCTAACTCTTACATCTTAATTTAATCTATTTCTATTAAGCTGTGTATACCCACATAGCTGTGGCTTACCAGCAAGTTTCAACATCTGTCTCTGCCGGGAGCTACATGGCTTCTCCCTGACTCTGCCTTCTTTCCCCCAGCATTCAGTTTAGTTTTCTCTTCCTAGCTCTGTTCTACCCTATCAAGCCAAGCCAGTGAAAGCTCCCCGTCCAGCTTGCTAAGCAGCTTAGCACCAGATGTAAGACCCCCCACCCCTCGCCCAGCTTGTTAAACAACTTAGCACCGGTAACACCATTTTGCAAGGCTTGTACTGAATATTCAGGGTTTTAACAAAGGGCAGTTTAGAAGCTGCCAAAACGAGATAGAGACACCTGTGGCTGGGCCAGGGGAGGAACAGTGAATACCGAGAAAGACACCCTGTCTGCCCTAGACAAGAGCCAAGGCAGCCCATATCTGAATTCTTGGGAACCAGGGACCTTGTCCCGACTTGAACTCGGCCATATTCAAACTGACCAATGAAAACCCTGTAACTATGCATCTCGCTTCTGTAACTGCGCTTCTGCTCCCTTTACCCTATAAAAACCTGCTACCCCAGCTGGACAGCGCGCCAGTCCTCTGAGAGACTTGGACGCCCCAGGTACCTGTGTATCTGAATAAATCTCTTGCTGTTTGCATCCGCACAAGTGGTTTCACTGTTCCTTGGGAAGGGTCTCCCCAGACTGAAAGACACTCTCTGAGGGTCTTTCACCAGTTTCTTTATTAGCCAACGGTATTCACAGCATAAAGAGGGGAATCTCACATCAGAAAGGAAAAAAAGAAAAAGAAACAAAAACCCTTAAATGCTGATATGTTCATAACCTAATACCAAAATTAAACAAGAAATAATCTGCCTGCTGTGGATAGACTTTAACAGAATATAAAACAGGAGCAATGAGTCATTGTGGAGAGAATTTGTTATGAAGCAGAAACCACAAATTGTGGGGACAAATATTTAATTACTACTATTCAGTTGTTTCCTTTAACATGAAACAGATTTCTTGATGTCTTCTGGAAGTTTGGATGGATACTTTATCAGATATGAAAATAGCTACACACGCTTGGTTAGAGTTTCTATTTTCTTGGTAGTTACTCTCCATCCTTTGAATCTAAGGTTTTGGGTGTCTTTTTAATATGATGCATATTTATAAAAGCAGATAATTGGATTGAGGATCTTTTTAGAAAATTTTTATTACGTATATTTGAGAACATGTGTATGCCCAGTGTATACAAACACTTGTGGAGGCCAGAAGAAAGCATTTGATCCTCTAGAAGTAGAGATATCACTGATTATACACTGTTCAACAAGGGAGCTACCAAGCAAACTTAGGTCTTCTTTAGGAGCAACAATCCTTCTTAATCACTGAGTTCTGTATTAGGTTCCTTAAACCTAGTCAGTTAGTCTATGAGTTTTAATTGGTAGTATAGTGCATTTGCATTTAATTTGTTATTGAGATCAGTTTACTATTTTCTACAATTATGTTACTTCCCTATTAGTATTAAGAGTTTTCTTATTAACACTAGTGAATGTTATTCATTTGTTTTTGCCTGCCCTCACTTCTTCTAATGATGTGTATGATCCCTATACTTTCGTGGATGACTGTGGTTTTTTTTTCCTCTGTGTATATTATTCTTCTAAGTATTTTCTGCAGTACTGCCTTCGTAGTTATGACTTGCCTAAATTTTGGGGCACTAGAATATTCTTATGGCTCTATCTATTTCAATGGATGATTTTTCTGAGTTTGTCAAACTCACTTATTTACTTACAAAGTTTGAAATAAGCCATTCTTGTATTACTACACTTTACGGTTTCCAATTACAGACTGGATATTATATGATGCTTCTGTTTTCGTGTATGATTTGGCAGATTTACCTTACAGGTTTTAATATTGTCTATTTGGTTTACAACTTTTTTTTTAAATTCATTACACTATGTTAAATAAGATAATTTTTATGAAAGCAACACTATACTCTTAGCAAATTCCCATTTTGATTGTTTGCATCATTGCCCCTTCTGTTTGAATATTTGTTTCTTTCTCTAGGTTTAAGGAGTTTTTTGCTGTGACTTAATTGAATCAATTGTCTATTCCTTTAGACTTTACCTCAACTCATTCTTTTTACATGTATATTTGTTGAGGTTGGGCCTCTCAGTTTCACCCTGAAGTTCTTGGAAGTTTTCATTATGTTGTTTTGGTTTTTGTTCTTAATATATATCTGCATGCATTTGTCCTAATTCTGTTACTCATTTTTGAAAGTTTTATCCTGCTTAGTCTTGTCTGTGCTTTCCGCTATGATTTACATTTGAATGGTTGATTCTGTTTCAGTATTTATGTATGATTCCTTTTCATTGTCTCCATTTCCTTGCTCTATTTTTTAGATTGTTTTTGTGTAGGTCTTGAACTATCTTTCTTTAATTTATCTACTGTTTCTGTGCCTTATATACTCACTGGTCCTTTTTAATAATAAGAATCTGAAATCCTTCTCTGGCATTTCACTTAGCCAATTAATATCAGTTTCTGATGAAGCATTGTATCTGGGGAGGTGTTATATAAATTGCAGTTTCATATTTTTTGTGGGTTTTTGTTTGTACTTTCCACACCTGTTTGAATGTATGAGTCTTTCAAGATTTTCCCCCACCCACTTCTTCCCAACTTTTATGTTTATTTTTTACACAGTAGACAATTAATAGTTGAGACTGTGAAGTTGTGTCAACTAATGGGAAGAATATTATCCAAATATTTTGCAATTTGTTCTTTCAATGCACATAGTAAAGAATCCACTAAACACCAATGGGGATGAGGCTAGCACATAAAAAACGCATGACATAACTGCTTTTGTGAATTTTATCTATTCATAGGAAGGAAAGACCTATTCATGTTGCGAATTTTCTTGAAAGTTAAGGTATTACCTAAGTGGAGACTGTCTTGTTTCCTTCATTCAGTTTAGCTGAAGATTAAATGGGATTCTGTTAAGTACTTTGAAGTTCAAATCATATAATCCTTCTCAACCTGTTCAATATACAATTCAGAACCCTGAAGTGTCTTATGCAGAGAGATGTTTAAGGTCTGGAGTTAACTCCAGAAAGCCAATTGAGTTCAGAGAGATTTATTCTAGGTAACAAGATGTACTAGAAAATTATAGAAGATAATTTGTAAATTACACATCTCACTTTTCTGACTGAGAGAGTTTTAGTCAGGCTCTTACCTTCATTCTGAGGCACTACTTGCCATTCCCACTCCTATGACTTCTGTTCTTCCAATTCCAAAGCAACGTTCTTCTTGAATGTAAACTCAAAGCAAATAATGTCTCTAGATATATCTAGCATATCATGCATTAAAGTTCTGAGAAGTCAAACTGGTTATATAAAAATTTACAGTAACTTTGCTTTTAAACAGTGATCATTCTTTCATAGAAGATGCATAGCCCATGTGGATTCTTTACTAAAAATACCGTAAGTGCCATCTGACCAGCTTTCCACCCACCCCCACACCCCTGTCCTTCTGTTAGAATGGCACCATTATAAATCTTCTCTAGAAGTTGTCTTCTCTTTGTAAGGTGTCTTCCTTGGAGCTTAATTATTTTCAACTAATGTTTGTAATTATCATCCTTTTTATATCTAATTTATATATGTTAAATATATTTTTCTTTTAAAAAAATCATATTTCTCTGGTGCTATAATAGACAAATTATTTCCTTTCATTCTTGCAGACACATACTTTTCCTTTAAATAGATATATAATTACAGAGGAAATAGTGATTTTTAAAAATTAGCAACTGAAAGGTATTATTTTAAAATTTAATTTTCAGAATAATTACTTAATGCTGTCATATTTTCTTGACCTGTATTAAAAACAGCTAAGTGTCTTTACACTGAAAGCCTTTGGATTTAAAGGAAATGTAAGGTTTTCCCCCATGCTTTCCTGTTCACTAGGTAGGTAATTTCAGTCGCAATGAGACTCAACTTCTCCATCTTCAAAGGTCAAGTTTTCATAAATGTACAGAATGGTTACAAAAATTAAATGTAAGCAAAGTGCCAGAGAGTAAACAAAGCATACAGGTTAGAGGGAAAATAATTAGTTTCACTGAGATGACAAGTACTTTGAGCCTAATTATTCTTTTTTTTTTAATTTATTTATTTATTAAAGATTTTTGTCTCTTCCCCACCACCGCCTCCCATTTCCCTCCCCCTCC
>NC_022012.1:1575907-1581423 GCF_000317375.1 Microtus ochrogaster
AGCTGTAGGAGTTCTTTGGTAGAGTTTTTGGGGTCGCTTATGTATACTATCATATCATCTGCAAATAACGAGAGCTTAACTTCTTCTTTTCCGATACGAATCCCCTTGATCCCCTTATGTTGTCTTATTGCTATTGCTAGAACTTCAAGCACTATATTGAACAGGTATGGAGAGAGTGGACATTCTTGTCGTGTTCCTGATTTTAGTGGGATGAGCCTAATTTATTCTTTCCCACAATCCACTGTTGTGTATTTAAATCTGTGAGACTCCTCTATGGCTTTGCCACACTTTGTGCTTGTTGCTCAGCTCGTGACCTCTCCAGGCTTTAAGAAATACTTACTCTGCCCATACATAAAGTGATTACATATTTCCATAAGAATTCACCCACTTTCTGCAGGCTAGAAATTGATTTTTTGCTTGAATCATCATAGTTTCTGGATGGTTTGTAAACCTTTTCAGACTCATAATCAGCATTGGAATGCTGAAAATCTTTTAAATTAAAAATAATAAAATATTTTCTTAAGATTTTTTTATCTAGAAAGAAATAATTTAAGTGTTAATCTCTAACACAAAATATCCTGATAAATTATGTTATACTTATGAAATTGTCAACACTCTAATTCACAGTGCCCTAGTACCAATATTTCTTGAAGTGTCCATCATGTCCAATGGTTCACTTATGTCACAATGTAGTCTATTCTCTTATTCCTTCCTCACAAACTTGATTAATATTACCCTTCAGTTCTTCAATAGCCACAGGCTCAAAGGATGAATCAACTGAAAAGACACTCTCTTCAGGGCATATTAATTATAACTAGCAAGGTAAATTATGATAATTCATCCAAGTGGTACAAGAAAAGAGAATGTGTTATTCTTATGGTGTGAGTACTTGACAGACACAGATCTGTTTCCATATAAAATGAAGATAAAATGTACCCAAGGAAAACATAAATGCTGGCCACAACTCAGCAAATTGACACTCATGGTGGATTACACAGAATTCACTCATTAAATACATAATCCAGGCACAATTCTACTTCCAAATCAACTATGCTCATTTTAATGATATCTTCATAATTTTACTATGTTAACCACTTAATATTCACTATTATTTCTTAGCTTAATATTTGCTTAGCTCTAATCCTGGTGTCCTAGAAGAAGAAACTAGAGGCCAATATCCTTCCAGTCACAAGAGAGTCGGGGCAGTAAACTCCTCATGTACCCCTGCCTTCTTCATTTGCTCAGATTTCCACCTGTGGTTCATGTAAAAAGAATCTAAGTGCCTGGTAAGCAGTGAGCACAATGTTTGCTGCCATCTAACACATCATAAAATGAGAGATTTTTCTCTTCACTTCTGCCCCAACACTAGCAAAACAGACTAACAAGTTGATGGGAGAATAAGCCCACTACTGTCCATGGCACTGTTGAACAAACATAGTACTACAGATAAAGCTGACATTTAAATGAATTGTTTCACCAGTGCTGAGTGCACTGTAAGGAAATGTTCTCCTAGCTGAGAGTACAGCTAGAAGCAATTATCACATGCACAAGAGGGCAGGAGGTAGCAACCAAAGACATTGTAAATGTTACTGATAGTTGAAAAACTCTGTTAGTCCCAAAGTAGGTTCAACAATTAACTGGAACACCAAATGATATAATTAAAGGTTTTCCTCATTGATTCTATGCAGCTAGATGGTTCACAGAATAAATATATCATATACCAAAGTTAACTCTATGTCATATATTATAAAGGGGATCTTAATAATAATTATTACTTTCTTGGGTCAGTGTGCATCAAAAGTGACTATTCATGATTTACATTATAATTTATAATTTAAAAACTAACGACTTAAGATGCAGAATAAAATTTGCATAAATAAAATATGAATATCTAGGCTATGTAAAGTTAACTTCAGAAGGGACATTCACAATTCAGAAAGTTTTTGGGGTTTCAGTAACAATCTTAAACCTGTTTGCTGTCATCATTTTTGCATTCATTTTGTTATTAGTATGGCTCCCCTGAACTAGTAAATATTTTAAAATTCAGCTCAGTGTTCACATTTGTACATGTCATCTATTCATTCCCCACTTGATAGCAAATCATTCAAGTGAAAATACATCACCAAAAATTCTGAGCAATCTGAATGCAAATTAAATCAATACAATAACTCAGAAGAATTTGCCCTTGGAAGTAATTCAAGTTCAGGCAACTGTTAGGGTCTTTATTTTATTCTAGCTAATCCAAAGTAGCATAGATGTACTTAAGTCATCCACTGGAAACTCCATTATCAAGTATAGAAAAGCCTAGAGCAGAAAGACTCATTTTTATTACATTTATTCACTGTGGGGGTCTGCTTGCATGCCTGCCACAGTCTATGTATAGAAGTTAGATGATACCTTGCAGGTGTTGGCCCTTTCTTTCCAACACATGGATTCCGGGGCTCAAACTCAGGTCACCACACAGTTAGTGGCTACTGATCAATGTCTCTGTTCTTAGTGCAAAAAAAAAAAAAATCTTTAGACAAAAGGTGAATGAGTTCAGAATTAGTTGTCACTTCTAATTTGACACCAATCTAAATGATCCATCATGTCACATGAAAATCAAAAGTCTTAGTGATATAAATAAATACAAAATGCTATAATCTGTGGCCATTTCTTAGTCAGGTTTATGTGTTATAACTATAAAATACTTTTAGAACTCATAATGAATTATTCAAAATCAGCCTTGATATGAGGACTTATGCCTAGTCTTATTGGATCTTGCTATGCCATATTCAGTTGATGTTCCTGGGAGGCCTATTCTTTTCTGAACTGTAACAGGGGAAGAATAGATTTGGGGAAAAGGGATGGTATAGGGGAAAATTGGGAGGAGTGGAACGAAGAGAAACTGTGGCCAGGATATATTATATGAGAGAAGAATACATTTTAAAAAGTAATACAATATTTTTACTGCTGAGTAGTACTCTAATATGTATATATTCCATACTTTCTTCATCCATTCTTCCATTGAAGGGCATCTAGGTTGTTTCCAGGTTCTGGCTATTACAAACAATGCTGCTATGAACATAGTAGAGCATATACTTTTGTTGTATGATAGGGCATGCATCTTGGGCATGCAAATGGATGGAAATAGAAAACACTATCCTGAGTGAGGTAAGTCAGACCCAAAAAGAGGAACATGGGATGATTTCACTCATAATTGGTTTCTAGCCATAAATAAAGGACATTGATGTATTGGCGTAAATAAATGCAAGTTAGATATAAAGGAATATTTACAACTTTAATGATAAACTTACAGAACCTAAGTTCCTGCGTAGCCCAGGAGGTAGGAAAGAAAAAAAGGGAGGGCGCAGCCTCAGTGCTCCATTTATCTGTAAACAACCGCCCTAGGCAAACCCGCCCTAAAGGGGATGGCTTAACCCTACACATTGAGCCTATAATTCATGATCCTAGAGAAGGTAAATAAGAAGGTGAACCCAAAGAAAAACATATAGTCATCCTCTTGGATATTAACCTTCTTCAGGCGATGAAAGGAGACAGAGACAGAATCCAACATTGGAACACCGGACTGAAACACCAAGATCCAAATCAGGAGGAGAAGGAGAGAGAGCACTAGCCAGGAACTCAGGACCACGAGGGGTGCACCCACACATTGAGACAATGGGGATGTTCTATCGGGAACTCACCAAGGCCAGCAGGAGTGGGTCTGAAAAAGCATGAGATAAAACCGGACTCGCTGAACATAGTGGACAATGAGGACTGCAGAGAAGTCAAGAACAATGGCACTGGGTTTTGATCCTACTGCACGTACTGGCTTTGTGGGAAACTCAAAACATTTGTCAGTCTTTCTTATTGCTAGTTGGAAAAAAATGGGTATTGAGCCTGCACAATCAAAACTCTTTATTTGATTTGTCTTGCTTTTTATTTTTTTTTTCATAGATAGGATTTCTCTGTGTAGCCCTGCTGCAATCAAAACTCTTTTGTGTAGTCAGCCTATAACACAAGACTGCTGGCAATAAAGTTTCAGAAAATTGTAATGGGATTTACCAATTTCTAACTGCACTATCTGTAAGGGAGTCATGAAAATTGGCCAGTTCCTACTTTACCCAGATGCTCCCAAATTTCTAAAAACCACTTCTCCTTCACTGGACCCTGGGCTTTGGAGTAAGTCCATCCGGAATTTTGCAATGCCTCCAGAAGTTCCTTAATTGTATAAGATTGCTTTGGCTATCCTGGGTGTTTTGCTTTTCCATATAAAATTGATTATTGTTCTCTCAAGGTCTGTGAAGAATTCTGTTGGGATTTTAATGGTGATTGCATTGAATTTACAGACTGCCCTTGGTAGAATTGCCATTTTTACTATGTTGATCCTCCCAATCCAAGAGCAAGGGAGGTCCTTCCATTTTCTGGTATCCTCTTCAATTTCTTTCTTCAATGCTTTAAATTTCTAGTCAAAAAGATCTTTTACTTCCTTGATTAGAGTTACCCCAAGATACTTTATGCTATTTGTGGCTATAGTAAAAGGTGAAATTTCTCTGAATTCCCTCTCTGTTTCTCTATCCTTTGTGTATAGGAGGGCTACTGACTTTTTTGAGTTGATCTTGTAATCTGCAACTTCACTGAAGTTATATATCAGTTGTAGAAGTTCTTTGGTAGAGGTTTGGGGGTCACTAATGTACACTAAAGGAACTTCTGGAGGCATTACCATACCTGACTTCAAACTCTATTACAGAGCTACAATAATGAAAACAGCTTTCTACTGGCATAAAAACAGAGAAGTTGACCAATGGAATCGAATAGAAGACCCGGATATTAACCCACAAACCTATGAACACCTGATTTTCAACAAAGGAGCTAAAAGTATACAATGGAAGAAAGAAAGCATCTTTAACAAATGGTGCTGGCATCACTGGATGTCAACCTGTAGAAGAATGAAAATAGACCCTTATCTATCACCATACACAAAACTCAAGTCAAAATGGATTAAAGGCCTCAATATCAGCCCAAACACACTGAACCTGATAGAAGAGAAAGTGGGAAGTACTCTACAACATATGGGCACAGGAGACCACTTCCTACATATAACCCCAGTAGCACAGACAATAAAGGCAACATTGAATAAATGTGACCTCCTAAAACTAAGAAGCTTCTGTAAAGCAATGAACACTGTCATTAAGACAAAAAAGCAACCTATTGATTGAGAGAAGATCTTTACCAACCCAGCAACAGACAAAGGTCTGATCTCCAAAGTATATAATGAACTCAAGAAACTATACTTTATAATCCTAATGAACCCACTTAAAAAATGGGGCACTGAAATGAACAGAGAATTCTCAATTGAAGAAATTCAAATGGCCAAAAGACACTTAAGGTCATACTCAATCTCCTTAGCAATCAGGGAAATGCAAATCAAAACAACTCTGAGATACCATCTTATACCTGTCAGAATAGCTAAAATCAAAAACACCAATGATAGCCTCTGCTAGAGAGAATGTGGAGTAAGGAGAACACTCATC
>NC_022012.1:1584148-1584712 GCF_000317375.1 Microtus ochrogaster
CATAGATCCTTCATCTGGTAATGGATGGAGATAGAGACAGAGACCCAAATTGGAGCACTGGACTGAGCTCCCAAGGTCCAAATGAGGAGCAGAAGGAGGGAGAACATGAACAAGGAAGTCAGGACAGTGAGGGGTGTGTCTACCCATTTAGACGGTGGAGCTGATCTAATGGAAGCTCACCAAGGCCAGCTGGACTGGAACTGATGGAGCATGTGATCAATCCGGACTCTCTGAACGTTGCTGACAAGGAGGGTTGACTGAGAAGCCAAGGACAATGGCACTGGGTTTTGATTCTATTGCATGTAATTGCTGTGTGGGAACCTAGCCCGATCTTTCATGACTGCTTCCTGCTGGCTTTTCGGCGTTGAGGGGTCCATGGTGTATCTGATGATCTTGGTGGTGTCCTGGTGGTTCTTCCGAGATGGTCGGTTTCTGTTGGTTCTGTCCAATCCGCTAGCGTCCTGAGGTAGTTGATTGAAGAAGTCACATCTGTCTGGCTTTTTCTGAGCAGCTGGGTCATCGTTAAGATGCTGGAAGGCAAAAGCAGCGATAGTAGAGAAAAGG
>NC_022012.1:1587062-1597404 GCF_000317375.1 Microtus ochrogaster
GAGACTCTGTAGCCCTTTTTGGATAAAAAATTTAATAAGGTGGCGGTGTCAGTCCTGCTAGTCTCCAAAGATGGGCTACATAGCAGAATGTCATCGACATATAGTACCAGTTTTGATTGAGGGAGAGACAGTGAGAGCAGATCAGAGGCCAGGGCCTGGCCAAAAAGATGTGGGCTGTCTCTGAATCCCTGAGGGAGAACAGTCCAGGTTAGTTGTATGGAGAATTTAGTATCAGGGTCTGTCCAGGTGAAGGCGAAGATGTTCTGAGACTGAGGGCTGAGAGGGATAGAGAAAAATGCATCCTTTAGGTCTAAGACTGAAAAGTGGGAGGTCCCTGAAGGAATGTTGGACAAGAGTGTAAGCGGATTAGGCACCACTGGGTGTAGAGGGACAACCACAGAATTGATTAGCCGGAGATCCTGAACCAAACGATAAGTTCCGTTAGATTTTTGACAGCTAATATTGGGATGTTAAAGGGGGAAGAGGTGGGATGGAGCAACCCCTTTCTCAAAAGGTCAGAGATTAAAGGTTTTAACCCTGAGGCTTTGGGAAGAGAGGGGGTACTGAGCTTGGGTGATGTACTCGGTGGCAGCCACCTCTCGCAAGGGCAGAACTGTGGTTGGCTTAATTTGACTAGCGGCAGCCTCCACTGTGGCCCGCGAGCGCGTTAGGGGCGGGGTAAATTTCGGGGCAAGATGGCAAATGGGGGTGGAGCTTAAAGGCACTCTGGAGGACCGAGGGGGTGGGGTTTGGAGGGAATCAAAGCATGAGGCTTTAGAGATTTCAGGAGTTGACCGAGGGGGGAGTTTGGAGAAATTGGCTTTGAATTTTTAGTTTCCATGGTTAATCAGTAAATCCGCCTGCAAAAACGAGCAGGGGCTGCTCGAACCCAGGCATCCCTGAGCCCCGAGAAGCCGCGCTTTTGGCAGAATTGACCCGAGCCTAGCTACCGACAAGAAGCTCCCAGCTAGGAGGGGAAGATTAAACAACCGTCCCGAGCCTAGCTACCGGCAAGAATATCTTGGCTAGGAGGGGAAGATTAAGCCTTTTGGGGCTGACCATTCAGCCGAGAAGAGGTGCCTGTCCCGTGACGAACCCGCATGTGAAAGAGAGAGAAAGGAGGGGAAAAAAAGGCAGAAGAGGCCAGGAACACCGAATTCCTGGCGGGCCAGGAATACCAAATTCCTGGAGGGAAGTTGGGGATACCGAATCCCCAACTTGCAGGCGGAGCTATGGTCAACCAAGGAAAAAAGGGGGGGTAGACAACTCAACCCAGAACGCGCTAGAGAAAGCTGGCCAGGCGTTCCCTAGGGCGGGACGGGGAGAGACCAGCGGGGGTAAACTCACGAATCGGTTGGCTGTGGGCAGGTGGCTGTGGGCAGGTGGCTGTGGGCAGGTCCCCGGTTGTAGACTTCGTTCCCGGGAAAGAGGTTGTCCGGCACTCCGGGAGGCATGCCGCAGGCCTGAAGGCCGGGCCTCAGGTGGAAGGCCTGGGACAGGAAGTCCCCAAGACGGCACCAATTTGTTCTTCTTAAAAAAAAGAAATAATAAAAGGCAGGGGTGTTCTTCTTGAACACGGGGCACAGGACAGACACACACGGTGGAACAAACACAGACACGACACGGCGGCTCCCGCGTGGGTCCACTTTAATGGGGGAGGGAAACACAGAAGGGCAGAGGAAACACACGAGGAAAGGCAAAACGAGAGAGAGAGAGAGAGAGAGAGAGAGAGAGAGAGAGAGCCTCGTGTGGCCCTGCCTTTTTAACGGGGAGTGCAAGGGTGTCTGGGGCGCGCACAGGTATCCGTAGTCCAGGGGGAGTATGGGAGTTGTAGTTTCCAAAAGAACAACAACATCCCCATTGTCTCAGTGTGTGGGTACACCCCTTGTGGTCCTGAGTTCCTTGCTCTTGCTCTCTCTCCTTCTGCTCCTGATTTGGACCTTGAGAATTATGTCCGGTGCTCCAATGTGAGTCTCTGTCTCCTTTCATCGCCTGATGAAGGTTAATATTCAGGAGGATGCCCATATGTTTTTCTTTGGGTTTTCCTTATTTAGCTTCTCTAGGATCACTAATTATAGGCTCAATGTCCTTTGTTTGAGTAACCAAATATGAGTGAGTACATCCCATGTTCCTCTTTTTGGGTCTGGCTTACCTCACTCAGGATAGTGTTTTCTCTGTAGCACAATGGATAGCACATTGGACTTCTGTGATCTTTTTGAAAATATTTTCTATGTCCTTGATCCGGATTTCTTGTCCTTTCTTTATTCTTATTACTCATAGATTTGCTATCTTCCTGGTGTACCAACTTTCCTTGATGTTCTGTACTTGGATTGTGTTTTGTTTTGTTTTTTGTTTTCTAGATTTATCACTTTGTTTGAGTGATATGTCCATTTCTTCTATATTGTCTTCAAGGCCTGAGATTCTCTCTTTTGTATTCACTTGGTGTGACTTGCCTCTGTGGTTACTGTTCAAGTTTCTAAATTTTTCATTTACAGATTCTCCTTAATTTGGCTTTTCTTCATTGTTTGCAGTTCCACTTTCCAGTCTCATCTGTTTTATTCATTTCCTTCTACTGTTTTTGTACATTCCCTTATGAGATTTATTAATTTCTTCTGTAGGATCTCTATCATATTAATAAAGGCTATTTTCAAGTCTTTATTGTGTGCTTCAGCTATATGTCAATTATCTGATCCTACTGTGGTAGGTTCCCTTGACTCTAGTGGACATGTATTGTTCTGGCTGTTATCAATTATGCTTTTATGATGGCATCTAGGCATCAGAGTTTCTAGGTACTTGTAGCTGGTCTTAGCTTTGTTGGGTAAGTGCTTGATCCTTGGTTTGTTACCCTTCTCTGGTTCTTAGGAGGTTGTGGTGACTGTGCTCTATTTGGTGCAAAATTTTTCTGTGGGCTCTCTGCTCCTCCCTGTTCTAGAGACAGCCGCTTCTTTTTGTGCAGTGCCAGCCTTGTTCCAGAGATATGATGGTGAAGGTCAGAGTGAATGGATTTGGCCGTATTGGATGCCTGGTTACCAGGGCTGCCTTCTCTTCTGGCAAAGTGGATGTTGTTGCCATCAATGATCCTTTCATTGACCTCAACTATATTGTCTACAGGTTCCAGTATGACTCCACCCATGGCAAGTTCAAAGACACAGTTAAGGCTGAGAATGGGAAGCTTGTCATCAACAGGAAGGCCATCACCATCTTCCAGGAGCGAGATCCCGCCAACATCAAATGGGGAGATGCCAGCGCCGAGTATGTTGTGGAGTCGACCAGTGTCTACACCACCATGGAGAAAACTGGGGCCCACTTGAAGGGTGGGGCCAAAAGGGTCATCATCTCCGCCCCTTCTGCCGATGCCCCCATGTTTGTGATGGATGTGAACCATGACAAGTATGACATTTCCCTCAAGATTGTCAGCAACACTTCCTGAACCACCAACTGCTAAGCCCCCTTGGCCAAGGTCATCCATGACAACTTTGGCATCGTGAAAAGACTTATGACCACAGTCCATGCCATCACGGCCACCCAGAAGACTGTGGATGGCCCGTCTGGGAAGCTGTGGCGAGATGGCCATGGCGCTGCCCAGAACATCATCCCTGCTTCCACTGGCACTGCCAAGGCTGTGGGCTAAGTCATCCCAGAGCTGAACGGGAAGCTCACAGGCATGGCCTTCCATGTTCCTACCCCCAATGTGTCCGTTGTGGATCTGACATGCCGCCTGGAGAAAGCTGCCAAGTATGACGACATCAAGAAGGTGGTGAAGCAGGCATCCGAGGGCCCACTAAAGGGCATCCTGTGCTACACTGAAGACCAGGTTGTCTCTTGTGACTTTAACAGTGACTCCCACTCTTCCACCTTCGATGCTGGGGCTGGCATTGCTCTCAATGACAACTTTGTAAAGCTCATTTCCTGGTACGACAATGAATTCGGCTACAGCAACAGAGTGGTAGACCTCATTGCCTACATGGCCTCCAAGGAATAAGAAGCCTGCCCTGGACCACCCATCCCAGCAAGGACACAGCAAGAGAGAAGCCCTCGGCTGCTGAGCAGTCCCTGTCCTAACCAACCCTTGACACTGAGCATCTCCCTCACAGTTTCCATCCCAGACCCCCAGAATAGCAGGAGGGGGCTTAGGGAGCCCCACTCTCTTGAATACCATCAATAAAGTTCATTGCACCCCTCAAAAATTTTCTGTGATCCCACTCTATGTGGCCACTTGTGGGTTCCATGAAAAAGTATTACTAGGTTTTGGGGGCTGACACTAAAAATTGGGGATGGGCAGGAGGGTGGTGGCTGAGGAGCCCACAGGAGAGAAGAAAACAGGGTTTTCCAAAAGAATCTGCTTAGTCTCCTGGGAATAGTGGCAAAGACTGAGGAGAGGTAGTATACACAAACCAGAGGTGTTCTATACAGAGCTGTGAATGAGACTGGGGGATTGAATATGGAAGAAAGGAAAGAGAGTGATGTTATAAAGCTTACTGTCCTGCTTTGAGGTACTACTTGATGGTGTTGGGTGATGAGATAACAAAGTGTGTTGGGATAATGGATGCAGAAAGATCTGTGTGATCTTCTGGAGCTGGGCCTATGGAGGAGGCCATACCAGATGTCAGCTACAGAACTGGGACTGAGACTAGAGTATTGGGTTTGCAGGGAAGAAGAGAGAGGTGAAGATCTGCAGACAGTCTACCTGCTTTCTTGGCCAGAGTAAAGATCTGCTCTGCTACAGGGCTTGTCATGAGACTGGGAGCATGGAATTTGAGGAGAGGAAGAAGTGGTGAAGACCTGCAGATAGTCTACCATCTTCCCTGGCTGGAGTACCAGTACCAATTTTCCCTACTGTTCAATTAATATATGTTGGGATAGGAGAAACTACAGGGACATATACAAAGTAAATATTAACTGATGTTGATTTCATGTTATAGCAAACAAATTAATTTGTAAATGAATATAGCAGAAAGTCTATGGAATTTTGCCTGAGAACTGTTGACTCTTTTTGTACCTGGACAAAGCTTGGTTTATTTCTAAAATTTAATTAGCTAACGATGAATAATAGGAGGTTTTTTTTGGAATGTGAGATTTCACTTCTATAACTGATAAACAAACATCCATTGACCTTTTTGTCAACTATATGTCAATTATGCAAACCAATAGCTCCAGGGAAATGAAATATGTCTTATTAGATGCCATTTGATGTTTGTGTATAAACAAAAGCTTTCCAGTGAAACAACATATTCAATGATGTTTCCTCAATGTTGTGTTTTCAAAGCATACATAATCATAATTCTGTAGATGTCCTTTCTTCAGATATGAGTCCACAAGTCATCCATCACACAGAATGACCTTTGTGGGCTTTTCAGCATGGTCATTCTAAATATAATATTTTCCCCTTAGAGGTCATATAAGTGGTTCACCAGGAGGTGTTGAAGAGGGAATGTGAAATCAGTTTATCCATTTTTCTCAGATACAGCACACATTCTTGGAGGTAAATGACCTAAACCCAAGATTGTCCCAAGACTGAAAAGAAAGGTGAACCATAGATAATTCCTAAAATTTCCTTCATATGTCACAGCTTAGTCACAGTTGTCATCACACACTATTTCATAAAGAAAAAGTTCATATTACAGTGACTTCTTCGGGGTGCCTCTTGGTGCTCTGTAATGTACAAAAATACTGTCAAAGGTTACCTTGAAAAATATGTATGTTAAGTTTATCCCAACATAAGTTTTTCCAGTCAAATATCTCCCTAAATCTCAGATAGTTGTTAGGCTCTAAAGGATAAAAGGTGTGGTTGCTCTTTGCTCATTCATACTGAAAATCAATTCTGGCTGAAAGTCAGTTCACCATTGCCATAACAAAACATCTGAGGTCATCAACTTACAAGAAGGACATAATGAGTTGGGGTAGTGGTTTTAATGGTTGTAGACCCTGCTCACGTGGATGCACTTTTTAAGCTAATGATAGAGCCTGTGAGATGGAGCTAATTCACTTCCTCCTCCTCTTATGGAAGACAGGAAGCAAAGACAATATTCAAGGAGGTACTGGGATGTTCTACTATATATCTCAAAGATGTGCTGCTATTGGCAGTACAGGATGACAAGAAAACTTGGCTATTGTAGGCCCTTGAGGTATATTTAGGGCTCTGTGATAATTACTGGCTTTCCTCTTATATCTAGATATAAAACATCACAACACCTGTAAAAACAAGTTTGAAGGATCAGAAGAAAATACTTTTGAGCTTTTAGTGGTAACTTCCCAAAGGCCCCAAAGGAGTGTATCTCAGAAATTATTTCCAGAAGTGGTTTCCCTTAGGTCATGTCTAGTAAAACAACAAGTCCGTGAGCAGTACTAGGGAACAAGAGGAGGACTCCTCGATTCCTCATTAAGCTATGTTTCCATTTAAAACCTGTCAACCAAGTTCCATTTTCAACACTCAGCTAAAAGATGAATGTAGCCTTTCTGCTGTTCTCTCTCACCCTTTCCAAGGTGACTCATTAATTTGGAGGCTGAAAAAAACATTGTGTTGCAATTTCTAATGGGACAGATTTGTACATGAGTGATATGAGGGAAAAATACTTTCAAAGATAAAACTTTGTGAAGGCAGAAAAGTCAGAAAGTAAGCAGGAGGAACTGGAGAAATCTCACCTGTCCCAGGAGTGCTGAGATTCCAGATGTTGTCTGTGTTACTCCACAATAGCCAGATCTGTGACTGGCAGATAAACAAAATGTAGACATTGTTACACATTACACTATGTCACCTATTATTAAATCATCACTAATAATTATTATTCATCTTAGTGAGGGATCTCTAAGATGTTCATTCATCCCCTCTTATTTATAACATATCATTCTACCCTTTCTAGATTTCTTTTGAATAGAGATTATATTTGATGGAGGTGCGTCATCTGTTTATCTGTTGCTTTCATTGGTTAATTAATAAAGAAATTGCTTGGCCTTTAATAGGAGAGCAGCTTAGATAGGCAGAGTAGACAGAACTGAATGCTGGGAGAAAGAAGGCAGTGACAGTCACCATGATTCTCCTCTTTGACACAGATGCAGGTTAAGGTCTTTCCTGGTCTCTGTTTCTATCTCCATCCATCACCAAATGAAGGTTCTAAGGTGATACGCAAGATATTCGTCAGTATTGCTATAGGATAGGGTCATTTCAGGTTTCCTATCCTCAGCTGCCCAAGGAACTAACTGGGAACATCGCCTTGGGCTCCTGCGAAAGACGAGGGCTGATGAGAAGCCAAGGACAATGGCACGGAGTTTTGATCCTACTTCATGTTCTGGCTTTGTGGGAGCCTAGCCAGTTTGGATGTTCACTTCCTAGACAGGGACGGAGGGGGGAGGCCCTTGGACTTTCCACAGGGCAGGGAACCCTGACTGCTCTTTGGAATGGAGAGGGAGGGGGAAAGGAGTGGGGGGAGGGAGAGAAGGGTAGGAGGAGGGGGAGGGAAATGAGAGGCTGGGAGGAGGCGGCAACTTTTTTTTTCTCTTTTTCTCAATAAAAAAGTTTAAAAAAAAATCTTTCCTGGTAAGCTACCACTTCGTGGTGCTACACAGATTATTAGAAATGAGTTAATCAAGATGTGATAATTATGTAGTAAGAGGCTAGAGCTAATGGACCAAGCAGTGTTTAAAAAAATACAATTTGTGTGTTGTTATTTCAGGCAAAGCTAGCTGTGCGGGCGACCGAGTGCCAGGAACACAGCCCGCCGCTCCTCCTACTACATATATTAAGTTATTGCCAATAATATGACCTAAACAAAGAGGCAATAAAATTTTCATCAAGACAGTATCACAGGTTTTATTTAAAAGAATGTGTTGGACATGTTGGACATATAGGTTTCATATATACTGAGCTACATTAGGTGTAAAGCTAAAGGTTTTGTAATATTACACATTAATATGAGGGTCTGACTGGTGATTCCAGAAGCCATGTAACATCTGAGCACAGCAGCACATGCCTCAACACTCACCACCCCAGCACTCGCAGGATGAGAGCAGAGATTAGCAGATCCATGGAAGCTTGTAAACTAGCAAGCTGGGCTGTTGTGGTCAGACTCTAGGCTAATGAGAGACCCTACACCTAAGGTTTTCTTCAGACCTTCAAATAGGTGCTTTGCACACATGAACCTACAACCAAATCCACCCACACAAATACCATGCATTAGTATGCACACTTATTCAAAATATGCACGGATGCAATTTTGTGTGTGCAAATGCACACCCACGCCCATACCCATACCCAAACATAAGAATAAATAAAATAAATTATGATTGAAGTATTGATGATGGCCTGATGGTTAGCTGCTATACATCTCCTGGCCTGCAGTCTGATGATAAACATTCCTGATGTTCTCTCACACATCAGAGATATTGGAATAATTTCAGCCTTTTCTCTAGCAAGGCTGCTATTTGTTACAAATTATTGTTAATTTAGAAAAATAATCTAAATTTAAAGCCTTTGTGATAGTAACTAGAGGATAGTTTAGGATGCTGGTATGCTTTATTGAAACACATAATGAAATCACTTTTATATCCCATGTACTAATTTATTCATGAACTTTGTTATGAGAAATATTGCCTTATCAAATATAAATGTGTGATGCCAACTTCACAGGTTTTCTTAAAGCTTATACGGAAAAATCTGTCAAATATTCAAGATAAATTCAATATGCTAGTATAAAATAAAACTTGCACCTTCACAGAAAACAGCAACAAATATGTTGTGCCTCACCACACTCTTCCAAAAAGACACATTTGTACCTCAATTGTGTTAGTAATAACCAATTCTGTCATGTCAACACATGGTTAAAAACAGATAATTGTCCAGAGGTGGTAGCACACTCCTTTAATTCCAGCACTCAGGAGGCAGACAGATCTCTGAGTTCAAGCCCAGCCTACCTGGTCTACAGTACTAGTGCCAGCACTGCCAAGTCTACACAGAGAAACACTATCTCAAAGAAAGAAAAACAAAATGAAACAAAAGACCAGATAATTCTCATGCTGGTGATTTATCATGGACACATAGGCAGAAACTGTGTTTTAGTTTCTCAGTTACTCAGACCCAAATAATGACACAGAAACTATATTAATTACAACACTGTTTGGTCAAGGGCTGAGGCATGTTCCTAGTTAGCTCTCACATCTTAAACTAACCCATTTCTGTTAATCTGTGTATTACCACAAGGCTGTGTCTTACTGGTAAGATTCTGGCATACTTCTCCTGAGCAGCTACATGGTATCTGTCTGATTATGCCTTCTTTCTCCCTGCATTCAGTTTAGCTTTCCTGCCTACCTATATTCTGCCCTGCCATAGGCCAAATCAGTTTCTTTATTAATCAATGATAATAAAACATATTCACAGTATAGAGAGTAGAATTTTACATCAGGGATAATTAGACCTTCCATTTCCCTTTATATTTTATTTTTCTGACCATAAGGAAACCCGTAAGTTAGCTTTTCGCATACTATATTTTAAACCAAACTTTTCTCCCTCTGCTGTCCAAAGGAACTGAGTACCTGGTACATGGTACCCGAGTACCTTGCCATGCATGGAAAGCTGGACTTCCTCATGAAATTGAACTGGAAGCTTTCCCTGCAGCAGGAAACCACTTCAGTCTCATGTGTTTCCTGTCTCGGGTGGTTTACATTTCTTTGCTTAGATTCAGATCACCACGAAAATACTTCTAATGGGATTAATGCTATGAGTTCTCTAGAATGTTTCCCTTTTGATGCTAAATTCTTTTCCGTAAACTTTTGTGTTCTACAGCTGTGTTCACAGGGTAAGGGTCTGAGTAGGAAGACTAGAATTTCCCTCCCTCTTTGCATCATGCTCTACCAGCCTCTGTTCTGCACTGTTCACACCCCTGTAAACATCGCACTCTGTCAACCTCTGCTCTGCACTCTTCACACCCCTGTAAACATCACTCTGTCAGCCTCTGCTTTGCACTATTCACACCCCTGTAAACATGACTCTATCAGCCTCTGCTCTGCACTATTCACACCCCTGTAAATATCTCACTCTACCAGCTTCTGCTCTGCTCTATTCTCACCCCTGTAAACATCACCCTGTCAGCCTCTGCTCTGCACTCTTCACACCCCTGTAAATATCACTCTGTCAGCCTCTGCTCTGCACTATTCACACCCCTGTAAACATCATTCTGTCAGCCTCTGCTTTGCACTATTCACACCCCTGTAAACATGACTCTATCAGCCTCTGCTCTGCACCATTCACACCCCTATAAATATCTCACTCTACCAGCTTCTGCTCTGCTCTATTCTCACCCCTGTAAACATCACTCTGTCAGCCTCTGCTCTGCACCATTCACACCCCTGT
>NC_022012.1:1597504-1617596 GCF_000317375.1 Microtus ochrogaster
CACTCTGTCAGCCTCTGCTCTGCACCATTCACACCCCTGTAAATATCTCACTCTACCAGCTTCTGCTCTGCTCTATTCTCACCCCTGTAAACATCGTACTCTGTCAGCTTCTGCTCTGCACTCTTCACACCCCTGTAAACATCACTCTGTCAGCCTCTGCTCTGCATTATCTACACCGCAATAAACACCGTACCTGCCAGATTCTCCCTGCGCTGTTCATATCCTGTAAAAATCACACTCCACCAGTATCTGCTCTGTGTTGCTCACATCCACCCCATGTAAACCTGACCTATTTGATGACTGGAATAACTGCTCTTAACCCAGCTTCTTGAACATCTGAAATAAATATGGAATTGCTTTACTATCACTTCTTATTGATTCTATCAGCTCTGTCTCATCCGGGCTTCCTCACTTCATTGCTTGTTCCTTTCCACCTGAGGTGGTAAAGCCTTATTGATGTCAGAGCATGAATTTTGTACTATAGATGTTGAAATGCTTTTATTTATTTTTTAAAAATCATTCAGATTAGTCATAGGGTTCAATTAATTTATAAACATGTATGTGTTTCATTAAGAAATTAAATATCCTCTGATGGGCATCAAAAGTTTCCTTATGGAGTTTGCTCCCTATTTGGGCAAGAAACTGCTCTTGCCTGGACAGCTTAACTGGACATTCCAAACCTGCAGGGAAATGACTTATGAACTTGCCTAAAGGTGAGATGGTCCTTTGGGGTTTCTGCTTCATGAAAAAGTCTGCCAGACATTCTGCAGGACACAGAAGAAAGTGACTGACAAATTGCTAATATAGGTGGAACTGTCTTTGAAATTTCCTGCTTTGTGGAAAAGTCTGCTGGATACCATGGGACTGTGGGCTGAAGATTGGATGCCCCAATGGTACAGAAGAACTTTGGGTGACAGTCCAGGTATTGAGATGTCTCTGTCAATTCTAGAATTTTGGAAGTTGCTCACAATGTACTTCCTGTTTACTTAGGTAATATTATAACATTCTGGAGTCTTTGATGGAGTTAATGAATTTATAGTTATAGTTTTCCTTAGTTATGATAAAAGATAAAGTAGATATAAATATTCTAACTGTAATTCTTGTTTGATACCTGCTTTGGTATATGTAATTTTACTATGTTAAAATTAATACCTTCCTTTTTTATTTAAACAGAAAGGGGGAAATGCTATGGGAGTTCCTTCTGTCTATGTGTTGCTTTTATTGGTTAATGAATAAAGAAACTGCCTTGGCCTATAGATAGGGCAGAACTTAGGTAGGTGGGGAAAACTAGACTATGTTGGGAGAAGGAAGGTGGAGAGGGAGACACCATGGAGCTGCTACCAGAGTAAGACATGCTGAAATTTTGCCAGTAGGCCATGACCTCATGGTGATGTACAGATTAATAAAAATTGGTTAAATTAATATGTAAGAGTTAGCATTAAGAATCTAGAGCTAATGGGCCTAGCAGTGATTTAATTAAAAAAAAATTAAATATCCTCAAACATCAACACATTTAGTTGGTATAAATTCCTAATGAAAACTAAGACTGGAGTGAATATAGGGGACTAGGGTTGTCAAAATGTCTAGATTCTTAAGCTTGATTTGTTGGTTAAGAGAATAATATTATTTAGTAAAAAGCCACTATTAGCACAGGTACAAAGGGAATCATGAAAATGAGAAGCTTCTTCATGGCATAGGACATTATTCAGACAAACGGCAGCCTACAGGGTGGGAAAGCATTTATCCAATAGAGGGTTAGTAAATAAAATAAGGAACTCAAAAAAAAAAAAACCTGGACACCAAGAAAACAAGTCAATCAAAAACTGGACACAGATCTAAACAAAGAGTTCTCAAGAGAGGAGAAAAACAAATATCTGAGAATCACTTAAATATTCAATATCTTTAGTCATTGTACTTTGAGATTTTAATCTATACATACCAGTCTGAATTGCCAAGGTCAACAAGGCAAATGACAACTCATCCTGGCAAGGACATGGAATACGAGGATCGCTCATCCATTGGTATTTGTGGTACAAACATGGATAGTCACAATGGAAATGAACTTAGAGGTTCCTCAGGAAATTGGGAATATATCTACCTCAAGATCCAGCAATACCACTCATGGGGCATATAACTAAAGGACAGTTCACCCTACTGCAGAGATACTTGCTAAATCATGTTAAATGCTGTTGTATTCATAATAACCACAAGTTGGAAACAACCTAGGCATCTATGGATGAATAGATAAAGAAATGTGGTACATTTACACAGTGTAATAATACTTAGTTGTTAAAAAATCATGAAACTCAAAGATAAATGGATGGAGCAAGGAAAAAAAACCATCCTGAGTGAGGTAATTCAGACCCCAAAAGACAAATATAGTATGTATTTGTTTATATGACTATGTCTCTTAAGTCCTTGATAAGCATCCTATAATCTGTATAACCAGAGAGGAGTAAAAGACTAATAAGAGAGGAGAAAGTCCCTTAAGAACAGGGAAATATAATAGATAATTATGAATTGACAAGAACTGGGGATGGGAGAAGGGATGGGAGGATCAAATGGGGAGGTAGAATTGCAAGGTAAGGGAGGCAATATGAGGGACAGCTAAAATGAAGGACAACTTTGATGGATATAGAGAAGTCCAATATAGTTGAAGCTCATTAAATATATACAAAAACGAAAGAAATATAAATTGGAATTATCAAATAATAGAGGAGACAAAGCCCGAACTAGACATCTCTAACTACCAAATGAAACCTTCAGTACATGAAATGCGTTACATTTAAATGAGTTGTTGGCCAACGGGACACCATAGGAACTCTAAACCAGACAAGGGATTGCCAAGATCATTGATTGCACTGTGAAGACTGATGGTCAAGCCCCATTGCTAAAGACAACACCTATGTAACTCACTGAGCATGGAGAAGAAGAACTGGTGCCTACCTAGAGCCTTCACCACTACTGACGAGTGCTCTTGGTCCAGGAAGGTTCTCTGCACACCCACCAGAGGAGAAAGATAAATGCCACCCCAGACACAAATACTGCAATATACAATGGTGACATACCTGCAAGATATACTGGTGTAACAGTGACCCCAAAAAACCATGGGGTTAGCCAATCACTATCTAATTGGAATTAAGACCACTCCATGGAACAGAACCCATATCAGACACTTCTTTGGATGACCAAGAACCTGAGACTAGATTGCCATGGACCTAGAGTAAAACCAAATACTACTGTTCTGCTAAAGCATTAGCAATAAAAATGACGCCTAACAAGATTCTGCTGCACTCCTATACTCCAGAGTGCTCAGCCATCATCAAAGAAGCTTCCTCCTGTGGTGACAGGAGGAATACAAAGAGCCACAACTGTACAATATGTAGAGAGTGAGAGAACTTGGAACACTCAGTCCAAAATGGGATATGGCCACCATATCTCCCCTTTCTGGCTCAGGAAACTCTGTAGAAAAGGAGGTAGAAAGATCGTAAGAGTCAGTGGGGATGGAGGACACCAAATTAAACAAGGCATTCTAGACACAATAGAAATGATGTACATATGAAACCATATGCACACGGCTTGCACAGGTCTAACCCAGACGGGGGTTCCACGCCTGAGAGGGGAAGTTATCACGACTCCCCATCACCAATACAGAAGCTATCTCTAATTAATGACTGCTTGCAAAGGAAAAAGTGAGTTTTCTCAAATGAGTTACACTTGGTATACAAACCATTCTAGGGAAGGCTCCCAGTCCAGCAGTAGATGCCAAACACAAAATTAACTTAGTGGTATGTTTGGAGGATTTTTTGCTTGACAATTATTTGTATGTTGAGTTGGTTGGTTTGTTTTAGTGGTAGTGGTAGTGGTAGTGGTGGATTTATTTCTGTTGTTGTTTTGTTTTCACTTTATAGATCTTTTGCTTATATATTATAATTTGTGGTTTCATTTTTATGGGTTTTCTCTGTGTGTAAATGTATGTGTATCTGTGTCTGTATACATTTCTTGTGTTTTTAATAGGCTTTCTCTTTTGTTTATGTTTGTTTTGTCTTATTATCAATTGCTTTTATTTTATCTTTATCATTGTTATTATCATTATTAATTTAATAGCTTGTTTATATTCTAATAAGAGAGAAAAAGAAAGAGTGTGAATTAGGTTAGGAAGGAAAGTGGAAATTATCTGGAAGGAGTTACCAGAGGGGAAACAATATACTGTAGGAAAAAAATCTGTTTTCAATAAAAAGATATAATGCAATAAAATGTAGTTGAATAAAAACTTAAAAATCAGTTTTCTTCTAGACTTGTTATCCTAACATACAGTGGCCTTTATTCCAAACATATTTTGTTCTACTACCAAGCTGGATCTATTAGCCTTGTAGCTTGATGCATTGTGCAATGCAATTTCTCACTCTAACAGATGGTGGCTTGAACTACCCATAGCCTTGTATGAAATACATAGATGTTCCACCTGTTTTTTCTGATTGTCCTTTACTTACTCTTCTGTAACCAGTGTTCATTACTCATCTTGGCTCTGTAGATATATTTCTCTGTTGTAGTGACATTTCATTTATATTTTAAAGAATAAAGCATGTCTGAAGGTCAGAAAAGCAAAGCAGCCAGCTACTGGCTCTTACCTCTACCTCAGTCTGAAATGGTGATCCTGCCTCCAGGAATCTCAGACTAAGACTGACTGGGAACTGTCTCCTCTCATCCTATTTTCGTCTTTAATGCTAGAATTAAAGACATGCACCACTACTTCCCAGTTTCTATGGCAAACTAGTATGGCTACTGGGACTAAAGGTTGTGTCTGTAAGGCTGACCAGGGTAATTGTTTTACTCTCTGATCTTCAGGCAAAAAATAAAAAAATAAAAAATAAATAAATCAGAGGTAGAGGTAAAAGCCAGTGGCTGGATATTTTGTTTTTCTGGCCTTCAGTAAAGCTGTATTAATTAAAATACAAATGAAATATTACTACACTCTATTTTCTGTGCATTTTCAGGGTTTGTGTGCCTATATTGTCACCAAAGTTTTCTCTCAAGGGAAAAAATCATAGACTTGAAACTCTCTCCAGGGACTTTGTTTGGTAGCTGTGACTCTCCCCCTGCTTCCTTTCTCTCAAGGATCATTGATATGCCTGATGTTTGATTTACAAAAGTCATTTGTTGTGTTCAGCCAAACTTCTTACTCATTCCTATAGTATCAGTTTGGTCCTTTTCTCTAACTTGTCTTCAGTAACAAAGATCCTGTCAAATATAAACTCTCTATCCATCTATGAGGGGTGGTTATTGGAAGCATCATGAAAAGACTGAATAACTTCCACCTAAATATATTCACATGCCATCAGTTAGTCACTGGAGTTTAGGATGCTGATGACTACACCAAAGTCACCTGACATTTGCCAGGGCAGTGTAATTCATTACTCTTGTTCTGACTCAAAGAACCTCCTGATGTTTTTATTGTTAGATTTTGTTTATGGGATGTGATGGGTGAGGATTGTACTTCCTAGAATTTGAAAGCAAAATGAATTATTTAGTGAAGTAACAGATTTTAACTACTTTTATATGGTTTATAACAGCATTTTGTTCACAGACAGATGTTCCTTCTCTATTGACCGTCCAATCTGAGGCATCACTATCACCCTTTCAGCCACTGACTTGCCTTTCAGCAATATAATTTGAAAACATATCCATTAGGCAGCATTACATAATAGGTACCTCACATGAGACTTTAATTTGCTTATATGTTTTACTTCAAATTCATCTTCGGCATTTTTGAAGTTTATAACCATGAAACAATTAGTGAAAAGCCAACAGTCAGATAGAACTTTCCCTGAGGCTAACCTTCTTCAGAAACAAAGGAACTACCACTTCCCACTTCTACCTCAAGTGTTCCTGAAGATGTTCAAGTGGGGGAATGAGTATCACTACTGTAAAAAGAATTTTGCATGTTCAGGATAAAAAAAAAAAATTTACCTGATTCCTTGTGGGTATTCATTAGGTGGAAAGTATGATAGCATATTAAAGCTTAACATTAACAGAACGTATCCAAGCTACGGAGAAAAAGAATGACATATCTCTATCAACACATATCAGTGACAGAATGGGTACATCTATTCTCGGGAACCACTTCTCCCTGGAAGGGGAGTTTGGCCAAGGAAGAGCAGTAGGCCACAGTCCATCTATCACCAGGCATTTCTGAGCCCCCTATGTTGAAAGGGAAGAACAAAGACAATAAAGAATTAGTTAGACCCTAGCCCTACACTGTTGTCCTGAAGCAAGAGAAGATCTTCAGAAGATGTTCATTTTCTTATTGCAGAAAGTGCCTGATGATGTCAATGTAAACCTGCTTCAAAAATGTGGTTAGCAAGCAGTCTGTTCTGCTACCATCTGTAGATTAAAATTATCCACAATCTAGTCATAAAATATATGTCAATACATTCTGACATAAGGAATTCAATGAATATGAAAGGATCATATTACAAATTCCTTTTATAAAGAAAACTATAGCATTCATTTTCCAAGACAGAGAACTTACCCATGAAAGATATTGCACATAAGTCACATGCCACAATGAAGAAAAGTATAAATTCACTTTCAAAGAGCATATAATTTCATTTTTTACCAAAGAACAGGGGAAAGTCATTTGGCAGCATGAATCAAGCTCTACTTTATCCTGTATGATTGCTTAGTTTGTCTTAATGCTCATTGAGTACCCACAACTCATTAGACATTGTGTTAAAGTTAAGTTGAATAAGGTTTAGTCTCCCTTCCCATGAAGTTTATTCTCATTTCATTTCCGTTACTGTGACAAATAATTTTAGCTTAGAATTCCAGGTTACAGTCCACCATTGTAGAACAGCCAAGGCAGAAACTTCAAGCAGCTGCTCACCTCACATCTGTAGTCTAGTGCAAAGGAAAAAGTTGGCTCACCTGCTTACTTATGCTCAGTTCAGAACCCTCTGCCTAGCTAACGGTGCAGTAGCCTGAATCATACCAAATTAATTGACTTGATTACAATTAAAATTCCACACACACAAAACCACAAGCCAACTCAATATGAAGAGTTCCTTAATGAGACACTTTCCTATGGGATTCCAGGTTGTGTGCTTTGAACAATTACAGCTAACACCAAAAACTTACAATATCTTCCTCTTTTGTTTAAATAATTTAAATAATCTCAATTGCATTATTAATGAGTGAAAAAATATCTGCTACAGTCACAACAGCAATGTTAGATCTTCTGTGAAGTTCAATTTCTATTGTTTATGCACCCTCACCTGATGCTACTTTTGACTAAGTTGACTTCATTGAGATTAGCCCCTGTCATCTTCTTATGCTGAAAGCAGTACCTCCAGACTGTCTCTGCCTCTACCTAGAATTAAAGAGAACGGCTTTTAACTTATATTATTTATTGTAACTGGAGCTTTTTTCTATCCCAACTGGTCCCGCAGTTGCTTTTAAAATAACCACTCGGAGGCTTAATAATAATTACATATTGTTTAGCCTATTAGTTTCGGCTTATTATTAACTAGCTCTTACAACTTAAATTAATCCATTTCTATTAGTTTATATTTTACAAGACTCATGGCTTATTTCCACACATCTTGCTTCTCCAGTGGCTGCCTTCGTATCCCTCAACCAACCTTCTTTCTCCGTAAATTCAGTTTGGCTTTTCTGCCTAGCTGTATTCTGCTCTGCCATAGCCAAAGTAGCTTTTTTATTAACCAATGACAATAAAACATTTTCACAGCATGCAGAGGAGCATCCCACATCCATTTATAAATGTTTGCCAAAAGCTAATTCCTTCCAAAACATCCTACAAAATGTATACGTGAATTACTCCTTATACTTGAAATCAAATTCCTTACATACACAACATCAATGATGCCGTTTCACAATGTTTTTGTCTTACACTCATAATTTATGATGGATATTTATTTTTGTCTGATTTTATTTAAAAAATAAAAATAAATTAAAACAAGTTTCTGTATTAGCTAAGGAGAGATTCTGGAATTTTCCAGAATCTAGAAGGAAAAGAAACAAATAAAATGCAATTAAACATATTCCACCTGACTGAAGAAGCTTGGAGGAGACACCACAGAATTTAGTCTGTAACATTTTTGTTGTCTTTTTTCCGATCTCTCAACATCAGGGCTCTGAGGCTTTCCAGATGAATAAGTTATGAACATCCTCAATCATAGCTATTTTTGATTTTATGTTACATCTCTCAGATTTGGTGAAAGAACAAGTTAAAGGGCAAGGCTGTGCTTTCTTTGCAGAGTTTTATATCTTTTACATTTTCAGGATCAGAACAAGACAAACCCTTTCAGTTCAATCCTCTGGAATTTGGTGCCCATACAGATGTTCTTTGCCCCAGAGATCTGGGTCATATTCACAGTTGAAGAATATTTTTTTTATTTTATGCCTACTTTTCATTGTGAAACTGGTCTATCTTTTAATATAATTTATGGAATGTTTACCTCAAAATACTCCAGAAAGTTAAAAACATTGTGAATGTTCAAGAAGTCAACTCTGAATAGTATTTCAAAACTAAAATAAAAATTATCTCAGGTTACTTAAGCAAAAGTAAAGCTATCCCATGTCAGTTATATTGGAGAGTTCTAGACATTGATAGAATGAAGTTAGTGTATTAGATTTTTCTAAAGGACCAGAACTGATAGGATAAATATTTATACATGTGTGAAGACATATAAATACACATATGAATATGGGATTTATTAGAATTTTGCAATCTGTGGTCCAGCTGGCCAACAATGGCTTTCCACCAATAGAAAGTTCAAGAATCCAGTAGTTGTTCAGTCTGCAAGGTTGGATGTCTCATCTGGTCCTTTGCTTATGCTTAGATCCTGAAGAAGTAAGCTCTAACACCAGTGAGAATTAGTGCTATGACATAATCCTTCTGTACACTGTGAATATATATTACTGTCATTGGTAAATAAAGATGCTGATTGACCTATAGCAAGGCAAGATAAAGTTAGGCAGAACAATCACACTGAGGATGCTGAGAAGAATAAGGGAAGAGTTAGGGGAGAAGGCAGCCAGCAGTAGAGAAGTAGGGCATGTAGAAAATGAAGTAACAACCTATGAGATACATGACAAAGCATAGATAAGAAATATGGGTTAATTTAAATGTAAGAGTTAGCTAGTAACAAGCCTGGGCTATCAGCTGGGCATGTATAAGCAATATTAAGCCTCTGTTTTGGTTATTTGGGAGCAGGCAGTCAGGATAAAAAATTCACCTACAGGGGAGGGCAAACAGGAAAAAAGAAATACCTTCCTTCTTCCGTTTCCTTTATAAAGTCTGCAACAGAAGGTGTGGCCCAGAGTTTTGATAGATATTTCCACCTCAAAGTATCCAGATTTTTGGTGGATCTTCCCATTTCAGATAATTTAATAAAGAAAAAGTCCCCACATACATACCTAACTACTTGAGTTTTAGTTAATTCCAGAAATGGTCAAGCTAAAAACAGATAGTGAGAAAAACTATATTTAATAGAGCTTGAGTGAAAACCTCAATATTCATTTTCCTCTATACACTATTAGCTCCATAAACAAAATAAAGCTAAGGAAGCCTTGAGATCATGAATCAAGGAATGTGAGACACCACAAGACAAGTTATATTAACATTACTTCTTAGTGTAAAACTTTCCACAAGTATTATCAAATAGTCATGTTAAAATTAAAGTTATATATTATCTCACAGAGTGTAGTTCAAGTATCTTTGAATGATACTTTCTCATCAAAATTAAACATATGCCATAATGTATACAATTTTCCAATAGCATCCATAAAACAGTGGGAAGAACCCATCGATTGGCATGGTTGATCAGAGTTTATACAATCCATGAATGTCCAGTTCTGATCATAAGGCCTTCAAGGCTCTGAGTGTCATAGCATATCCAGATGTGTAATTTTGTTTCATCATCAGCTGACAAGTAACATTTGCACAAATAACATGAAGACAAGCAGAAAGTGCCTGGTAGACAGGCATCAACTTGTCCTCCATCATTATAGTAATTGCTATGGAAAAAGATTTCTCCTACCATGAGATAAATATAATATACGGTGGGGTTAATTAACAGTTTGTAAATAACCAAGATCCTTTCCTAGTATTGTTTTCTCTACCCATGCTCCTTTGTCCCTGTAGTAGGGATATGCATTGATCCTATAGGATCCTCCTTCAAATATACTTTCTGTTCCTCAGAGTGGGAAATTTACTGTATGCTTGGTTTCTGCAGCACGGCCTGGTTCTAATTGCTGGTCTCAAAACTATTCCTGATTCTCACTGTCTCAAGAATATCACTTAGCAATGTTGTCTTCTTTTTCCAAAATGCTCTCTGTTACTTCCCAAATATTTATACACCCCCTTTTACATTTATTGAATACGATTTGGAGCATGAATATCATATTTTTTTCTTTATTTTTCTTTTTCATTCCTATTCAACAATACCTCATAAGTTCCTTTTGACAAAGATAAAGAGAATGTTTTCTTTTAGCATGTAGAGACTAATTTTCTCATGTCCCTGAGGGGGTGTTGAGTTTTCTCTAAACGCCAGACTTTAGGAAAAGAGATTTCTTGGGACCAGACACCTCATAGCAAGCAAGACTATTTATATTGTTGAGCTCCGAGCATGACTGTGAGATTCTGCTCAGTGAACAAAGCAAAAGAGGGATGTGTTAACCAAGGTTTCTGTCCTGCCCCATTCCTGTAGTTGTTAAGTCCCAAAGAATCACACAGAAGTCTACATTAGTTATAAACTGATTGGCCTAGTAGCTCAGACTTTTTATTAACTCTTATAACTTATATTAGCCCATTATTCTTGTCTATGATAGCCATGTGGCTCTGTACCTTATTTGGCAAGGCAGTCACATCTTACTTCTTCTGTGGCTGGGTCACCACTGCAGAATAGGACTTCCTTCTTCTCAGAATTCTCTTGTTCTCATTGACCTGCCTATACTTCCTGTCTGGTTATCCTGCCTACACTTCCTTCCTGGCTATTGGCCAATCAGCATTTTATTAAAGTACAATTGACAGGGTTCAAACTATTGTGCCAAAGTACTTCACTCCCCCTTTTTTTAAGGAATAAGAACGCTGAATCTAATATTCTTTGTTTATCTTTTCTCCTGATCATTATACACAACAACTTCTAGCCAACATTCAAAACAAAGGAAAATATCCATAGTCCATTTTTTGGAACTGTGGGCATAATTTTTTCAGGCGACTTATTGCTGGATGGGGACACTGATAATCTTATGGGGACCTAAAGAAAATTTATAATTATCATCAAGTATTCTGAGAGGCTTGATCATCTTAGGCAGCATCTTGAATCTGTTCTAGATGTAGAACTCTGACATCTGGGCCATCAGTTCCTACTGGAGTTTTCTCAGGTAGTCTTCCTTGATCAAACCTGATTTTTCTTAACTCAGAATGAATTCATAGCTTCTCATTTTCTGTGGAAACAAAAGTGAAACCTCCACTTAACACACCTTTTGACTTCAGTTTTGAAGTCAAGGCATTTACAAAATATTTATGTTTTATTAATCTGGCAGCATTTATAGCAGCTGTTGCTCCTTCCTCATCTGTCAAGCAATTCATAGACAACATAATAATACACAGTATCCAGACTCTCTGTGTATTTTCCATCTTTATGTGACTTTAGTTTAAATTTTATTTCTTTTATTTTTACTTTTAATTTTTTGCTTTTTAAGACAGGGTTTCTCTGTGTATGTTTGGGTATCCTGGAAGACACTCTGTAGACCAGGTTGTTCTGAACTCACAGAGATCTTCCTGCCTCTGTCTCCCAAGTGCTTGGAATAAAGGTGTGTGCCATCACACCTTAAACTCACAGAGGTCTGTCTGCCTCTGCCTTCTAGGTGTTGGGTTAAAGGCGTGTGCCACCACGCCTTAAACTCAGAAGTCTGCCTGCCTCTGTCTCCCAAGTGTTGGGATTAAAGGTGTGTGTACCACCACACCCAACTACTCTCTTTCTTTATTTTAAGGACTATATTCTTTTTTTGTAGGCCTGTATATGTTTTTTAACACAGTTGAAACCACTTAGAGGTTTTATTCATCTTTTAATCTCTCTTTATTATATATATCTCTCTCTCTTTTTTTTTTTTGTTACCACATGCCTCTTTGATTTGGTAAGCAATATGGAGAGAATTAAAGAATTGACAGCTGGATCCAGCCCATTCCTTAGCTTTCTGAGATTCCAGCCTCATGGCAGAGGTACTGGCTACAGCCATGTTTATTACCAGAACTCTATGGTGTTTCAAGGTCCCTGCCAGCAAGCAAACTGCAGCAGTCTGATCACAAACCACACTCTAATACTCTGTAGCCAGACTTCCTGCTTGAAAGAGTCAGAGTTTGCAGTGGCAGGACAGCCCAGAAAGCCAGCATTTTAAAACGGTGTGGTTTTTTTCCTACTACAGCTGAAAAACGAAAAGAATTTAAGTGTTTTGTGGCAGGACCTCTTAAAAGAGCTGCTAGGTTTTATAGCTAAACTTGAGTCAGGAAGTCTTTCTTAAACGAGAGTGCTTGTCTCTAGCAAACAGAGCCCACCTGAGAGAATGCTACTATCAATAGGCCATGGTTAACTCTATTATTTTATGTCTAGAACTACTTCCCAAGCTTTTTCAGGCTTTATGTGGATGCAGTTGTTCACATGGACACCATTTGTTGACTGAGTTTTCCATGCCACAGGGTCTCTCAGCTGTTCAGTCCCAATGAAATCACACAGAGGTCTACATTAGTTATAAACTGATTGGCCTAGTAGCTCAGACTTCTTATTAACTCTTATAACTTATATTATTCTTGTCTATGTTAGCCATGTGGCTTGGCACCTTATTTGGCTAAACAGTCACATCTTGCTTCTTCTGTGGCTGGGTCACTACTGCAGAACAGGATTTCCTTCTTCCCAGAATTCTCCTGTTCTCATTGACTCACCTCTACTTCCTATCTGGTTATCCTGCCTACACTTCCTTCCTGGCTACTGGTCAATCAGCATTTTATTAAAATACAATTGATAGGGTGCAAACCATTGTCCCACAGCAAGGATGATTCCTGATGTTAATCTCAGACTTCTACATGCCTACTCATCCACATGCATTTACAAGAGCATGTGCGACCACATGCAGGGGCACGTGCAAACACACACACACACATGCCTATATACATGCATATATACAGAAACACATGAAAATAAAAACAGAAACAACTCCCAAAAAGTATACTTTTCACTCTGGTTTCTTTATTCCTATCACTTTTTTATTCTCTGTTCTAGCAAACTCTTGTAAAGAGTATTATGTATGGACTTTTTCACATTTGATCATCTCACCCTCTGTTGGAATGACCCCATTAGGCCTTCATTAAGTTACTACTTACTCTATCTGTCAATTTAATTTTAGGAAGTCATAAATACTTGTGCCTTATCTTAGTGATGAATTAAACAACTGTATTAGATTTAATATCTCAGCAGAATATATATACAAATTGTGCTGTTATTTTTTGTCATGAATACTTGGCTTTCAGAATTTATGGAACACTCTTCTTCCTTGGGATTCTGTTCATAATTTTCATTGCTAATCCTTCATAAATATCTCAATACAGAAATAGAAAATTTCTCAATGCACAGCCTGTAGACCTCTTCTTCATATCTATAACTGTGGTAGGATCAGATGGTGCATGTTCATGCTAGTTTATTGCCATTTATAATTTTAGTGTTCCTAATTTTACAGTATTTAGTGTGGATGGCACTCTAACAGTCTAATAATGTGTTATCACCTAGACTTATGCATCATATAAGAACTAGACTTCCAATATCATCATGCTATTTTTATTCCTAAATTTAGCACATGAGACTGGATTCCCTAACCTCCATGCTCATATACTCAAAAGGATGTTTTCCCTGCTGAGTAGCAATTAAGACTCTATATGTGAAAGTCTCAAACACTGACATCAGCTCTTCTGCTCACTGATGAAATACATTACACATATTCTAGGTATTGCAAGGGATTCTTGTCCTTAATACATCAATCATCAAATCATTCATAAATTATTGTGTCTTCAAAGTCCAATTTATCACTGATGCTACCATTCTAGCATATAACACCCATGTCTTTTTACCAAGATTATTTCAATATCTCCCTACGCCCACCCCCTCCAAGTATGTGTGTGTGTTTGTGCATAGCCCATATAACTTAGCCATTCACTAACTCCCTCATTCCCTATAAAAGTAGTCTTTTCCTTGTCTACATTAGCATCCTTTTCTTCCTCAAATGGCCATCTAAAACTAGGCTCCAAGTATACCAAAGTTGAAACAAAAATTTGAGCATAATAGCAGTTACAAGTCAACTGCTGTTTTATAAGTTAAATGAGCAAAAAAACCATTTTACTATCAGAAAGTTTCCAGGTTTCCTGTATCATTTAATTTTAATGTTTTCCTAATATCTGTCCCTATCCTATATTCTTCACATCTATTTATGTTTATGTGTACTGATACATTGTAGCATTTCAAATTACTGTGTATCCCTTCTTGAAGTATATGTCCTTCTACCCTCCTGGATTCAAAGGTTTTGGTGTGTGGAACAGCATCTGGCTTGTAGGAAGAACCAGAAAGCATTTGCTAGGGATTAATTAATGACCTAATACCTGTATTCCTGTCAGAATGTCAAATTCACCCTCTAGGATGTAAATTGACTCTGGCCATTGGCCTCAAGATATTCTGAATCTCTATTTATGAGTTTACATGGAGGCAAACAGGCCTGATGGTTCACTGTGACCTAACAGCAGAGACTGATTTACATACACATCAGAGTGACAGTTTATTAATTCACTCTGAAGAATGCTCTTGTCAGCTAGAATGAACCTTCGCCACTTATTAGAGAAGCTTCCATGGAAAAGCAAATTAAGATTAGAAGGTTTCTTAGAAAATGTAAAATCAAAGTGAAGGAAATTTAAATACATCCACAAAATATTTCAATCAAGCTATAACAGTTTCACAAATCACCCTTCTCAAATGCCAGGTTAATCTTACCTAAGTGCCAAATTTTTCCATTTAACAAGCCCCTTTATCCTGTCACTAAGACTGTGAATTCTTGCCCTCTGACTTTTCAGAAATCTCTATTACCCTACTGACATCAAGACTTCATTTTATCTTTTTGCCATTTCCTCAGGTTCAGAGAAGAAACTATCAGCATTGTTGTTTCTGAAGGGGAAATTCCCTTTGCTTTAAGTAACCTTTCACTTGGTTTCCTATCTGGTGACTGATGTGATGTAGACAGAAGTTTCTGTCCTACCTGGTTCCACAGTCATTCCATCCCAAAGAAACACACAGAGGCTTATATTAATTATAAACTGTTTGGTTTGTTGTTCAGGCTTATCACTAACTCCCTCTCACAACTTAAATTAACCCATAATTCTTGTATATGATTATCCATGTAGCTTGATACCTTTTCCCAGTGAGGCACTCTCATCTTGCTTCCTTAATGTCTGGCTGGTGACTGCATCTCTCTGCCTTTTCTCTTCCCAGAATTTTCTTACTCTGGTTGCCCCACCCTTCCTGCCTGGCTACTGGTCAATCAGCATTTTATTAAACCAGTATGAATGACAAATCTTTACAGTGTACAAAAGCCTTATTCCACAGCAATGTGACTTGGTCCCCAAATGTCAAAATTCATATTCAACAAATAAATACAGTCAAGCTGGCTTTGACTAGGTTGTGTAGTAATGTGCTTTGTCTAATTATTTATGATGAATCAGTGTAGAACTACTATAAAATTGTACAAACGAGCCATCTGCTAATTGGAGAGGGAGAGGGGAATTTTCTTGTTGTTTTGTTATGCCTAATATATCTAGGAAATATCTAGACATATCTACTCTGCTCTTATAACAAACACTTCCTCTCTGTGTTCACTTTCAAGCCAATGCAATGTCACATCTTACATTAGTAGTTACAGTTACAGTGACAGTACAACATAGTAAATAAGACGACCCTCCTAAATTTGTATTCCAAACTTAAGATTTGATATACTAACTTTGTTAAATCTTAGCTTCCTCAAAATTACAGTATTTGGCTCATGAGCACTGTCATTATCATGAAGCCGTTCATACAATGCCCAACATGTTAAATATGTACTGTGTATTAGAGGCAACTAATAATTATTTAAACAATGACAAGACATTTTATCTGTATATGCATCAAATGATTTTCAATACATAAAGTAGTATGAAATATTTCCTAAGTTTTGAAACAAAACCTAATTTTTAAGTAACTACAGACAAATGAATGTTTAAATGTAGCCACTCTTACCTAGCTATGTACCCTGTATGTGTGTGAACTGAAATTACAATTGATGCCAAAAGAAATGCCCATAGGTTCAATAGCGATACAAATGTTGTGGAAATAAAAATTTTAAAATAATGCTATAAATCATAATATATTATAAGTAACAATTTTCTGATGATTTAAAGTTATTCCACAGGACGAAATGCATGTCTGGTACTAAAAACCTGGTCAAAAACTATGGTTGGTTCTCACAGGTCCCATAGGATTAAAACCTACTCCTATTATGCTGAATCAACATTGTATCAACTAACCTCTAAATCCATTCCACCTATAGAGGAATTTATTTTACAGTAGATGGTGGCTAATACAGAAACTCATAAATGGTAAAAACACATTGAGTGGAATACTCAGGTACAAATGGAATATTTATATCCCATTCCTTCCTAAAGCTTGAAGACCATCATGGAACAGGGGTTTGAAATATTGTAAGAACTAGAGTATGAACAGACTAGAGAAAAACAGTATCTCCTGGACATAATAAGATCACTGCACTCATGAAGTCATAGGAGCTATGGGTGATTATACAAATCAAGCCAATGAACAATCGAGTAGAGAATGGAAAGGCGTTCATGACTCCCACCACTACCCGAGGAGCTATAACAGTTGATGGTTTCTATGAGAAGGAAAGTCAATTTTCTTTATGTGTGAGCTTCCAGGTGCATCAAAAAAGGTCTAGTGAATGGCTACACATCTAGAAATATTCGAAAAGTACAAACTAGAGTCTAGGCCACTAAATTATAAAGGGAGGACATGAGGTTAGGTAAGTAGGATGGTGCGTGGCTCTTGGAAGAGATAAAGGGAGCAATTGGTGATGTTTATCACATAATACATTGTATGACTTTTGAAAATAAAAATATACAATTAAATATATATATGTATGTATGTATAATAAATATGTCAAGTGTCTCATTGTAAATCTACCCTTGACTGGTCAAATTCATTGCTAGTCTACCAAATACCTGAACCATGTATTACTTTCCAGAGTTAATTAAAAATTCTTGATAAATACATAAAATTTAAATGTCTTTAATTAAATATAACTTGAAAACACATTCATTTAATGTTCCTGAAAGTGGCATTGCATATTAAGAGCAAAAATTATGTCTCTTGAAGTAATCAAATTAAATATTCTTTACTGATACCTTAACAACAAACATAAGTCCCCCCTGTACCCTATTTTGAAAAATCATGTTTATCATCTCATGATAATAAAATTTGGAGGACATACCTTTCAATATAACAATCAAGACAGCTCTTAATGTGGCTTGCTTCTCTTCTTTTCACTTTAAAACATAAACAAAAACTGAAACATTCTACCCCAGACCACCTCCCCAATGCAGCTGAAGGAAACATATTAATGAGCTCCCTAACACAAAGATTCTAACTGGGCAGTCATCAACACCTTTCAAGTTGTGCTTAAACAGGGTTGTGTTTGATCTAATAATATAAAAACCCCTTGCTTGCCTGAAAAGCATGACCATGAAACAAGGGGCATAGATATACCATCTGAAGATGACTTGGCTGTTCTTAAATAGGATGGGGAAAGTCAATGAGTCAAGGAAAGTGGCAACTCTGGGATACAGGAAAAAGTTCTCTGCTGACAGCAAGAAACACAGAGACACAAATCTTAAACCACAAGATCTGGCTTTTGCTAGCAGCTCAGCTGAGCAGAGAAACCCTTCCTCCCAGAACTCACAGAAAGGGAGCACTGAATTCCATGGACACCGCTCTTTCAGGCAACTGAAACCCACTTGAAGTTTCTCACCTACAGAACTGGAGGAGGTAGAGTTGGCTTGTTTAAGCATCCAAGCTTGTAACAATTCATTAAAGAAGCTGTAGGAGGTTGGTGCAATTATCTTCATAAAGACATTGTGTCCTTTATACACACTGACTGCTCTGTCCATTTGGCACACATGTATCAATACATGCTAATCTAACAACGGCCCTGAGGCAGGTGCTATGAATAGCCCCACAGGCAGAAACAAAACAGAGATGTTAAGTAACTTACCTAGAAACTTATAGCTCCTAAACTGCAAGGTGTCAGGTGCCTCTGCAAGCCAGTCTCTGAATCACAGCAGCCTAAGCTGAGGAGGAATGAGTTCTAAGTACTGTTGTCTATTCTTTCCTAAATAATACTGACTCCTCCATTAATATAAAATCACATAGATTTCATTTCTTAACAAATCGAACTAAAATTCCATATTTTCCATTGTTCTTCAGATGATGAAAAATTTGGGACAAACCTGAACATAAATTACAACACTTTAATTTTAATCTTGCATACAAATAAACTCACATATCCAATTAGCTTTATATACTTATTTCCTAAATTTTCTCATTCTTTGTTTTAAATTATTGGAATAGACTTTATAACAAACAAAGTAGACAGAGAGACATAACTGAGTGCATGTGTGCTTATTTGCACACACACATATGCTAACAGGTACACATAAGCCCATCTATTACAGGTACACATAAGACCCATGACACATGCACACCACGTACATGTTCAGCTCTGAGTTCACTTCGCTGAGGTTGTCTGGATCACATCAGAGTTCACAAAGTAGATTCAGCCAATATATCTGACATACTTAGCATGCATGCATGTAAACATTCAAAACATGAGTCATCCCAAATACATATGGCAAGCCCTATGACACTATGACTCTTCTTGTCATTGAACTGAGAATTGTGAGTCAAGGTCAAGGCCCTGAGTTCAAGTCCCAGGGTGGAATAAAAAAAGAAAGAAATACTAGCCTTTTGTATCTGCTTCTATACTCCAAGGAAAAGTATATTTACTTCCTAGAGCTATCATAAAACAAGCAAAAATTAAACTGTTCAGTCAGGGAAGATTTAAAACAAACATTCATTTTCTCACAGCTCAGGAGACAGAGTGGCTGCAGAAGCAGACATTTATGCTCTCACTGCTTTGGGGATAAGACTTCAAGGCACTGGTAGCTCCGGTGCCTTCAGAGGTTTCTCTCAGCAGACTGCAGAGGTATCCCTCATTCTGTCGCACACACTGCCATTCATGCTGTGCAATGCATCTCTGGAGCCTGACTTAATGCCCTCACAGTTTGTCCGTTTTCAAAATTTGCCAGCTTCCAGATGGCATCATTTCCAGAGTTACACTCTGTAGCTCTGAGGCTGGAGACTCCAGCAAGTGAATTGGAAGGACCATTTTATGTACCTTTCTACCTATTCGAGCTGAAATTCAATTATAAATGTCTTGGTGGCTAGAGAGAGGGTTCAGTACTTAAGAGCACTTGCTGCTCTTGCACAGGACCTGGATTCAGTTTCCAGAACCCACATGGCTGCTCACAGCTCTCTAAAATTGCAGTTTTAACAGATTGGACACATTCTTCTGACTTCCCTGGGCACCAACACTCACATGGCACACATGCATACATCCAGGCTAATATTATACACACTTTTTTAATTAAAATATTTTTAATCTCCTGATTTGTGAACCTAAATTTCTCTGGAAAAATCTTATCTTAGAGGCCTGAGACAGTTACCCTTTCTTGTGTTTGTTATTTCAAACATACACCTGTGTGCTCTGATTTCTCTTCCTTATGAGTGAAAAGAACTATTTTTGAAAATATAAAAGTAATGGGCACAGCCGGGCGGTGGTGGCACATGCCTTTAATACCAGCATTTGGGAGGCAGAGGCAGGTGGATCTCTGTGAGTTCAAGACCAGCCTGGTCTACAAGAGCTAGTTCCAGGA
>NC_022012.1:1617696-1620075 GCF_000317375.1 Microtus ochrogaster
GGTCTACAAGAGCTAGTTCCAGGACAGGCTCCAAAGCCACAGAGAAACCCTGTCTCGAAAAAACCAAAAAAAAAAAAAAAAAAAAAAAAAAAAAGTAATGGGCACATGGAGCTCTGAAGCTCGCAGGGTGGCACCAATCACATAATCCTAGCTCATACAAACAACTAGAACATAAAAACATTCTTCAATTAAACTACCATTTTTGACTTTGTTATGAAAACATATGTAATTTTATTGCAAGCAGAATGTTTTAAGAAGCAAATGAAAAACCAAAACAAAAAAGGAAAGGAAAGAAATTACAATAAAAAATTGAATATTCTGTGGCTTTTCTCACAAGATCCTAGACTGAACTGAACAGCAGTCTCCTTAGACAGTCGACTTGGCTGCCTAAGCTGTTTTTCATGTTCATTTTTTAGAATAATTTATGACCTGGCACATGAAAACCATTTAGAAACATCTTATAACTTGGTTAAATCTTATTCTATCCTCATTTATCTTAGTACTTGTATGAAGGTGATTCCAAATTTATCAGACAGGAGGTTAATCTCAGAGACACAGACAATTTCTGAGAAAAATTTCATATAAATACTTTGGTTTACACATTCTGTAGTTTCATACTTTAATTAAGAAGAGTTTGTAAAAGAAAGAATAATTTGCAAGTTTATTATCACCCTGACTCACCAGGCTGGCGTCAAAAGAAAGAAAAGGAGGTTTTAGTTGGGTTACCTCCTACATTACATAGGAGATTTTCAATAATCTTTGGAGTGTGTTTCACGTATTCTTATTTTTCT
This sequence comes from Microtus ochrogaster, assembly GCF_000317375.1. Classification (NCBI taxonomy): domain Eukaryota; kingdom Metazoa; phylum Chordata; class Mammalia; order Rodentia; family Cricetidae; genus Microtus; species Microtus ochrogaster. The sequence continues at coordinate 1,618,488 of NC_022012.1, forward strand.
AAACTTGTGTTTATTACAGATTCAAACAGAAACGAACAATAAAGCTTGCTGATCTTTAAACAAGTTACTGCAAGAATTATCACTGTGAATAACCTTTTCATAATACCTTTCTCTTTTTCAAAACAGGTTAGATTTATTAATTTTATTTTGTATGTATGAGCATTTTGCCTGCATGTATGTATGTGTACCACCTGCATGCCTGGGACACAAGGAAGTCACAAGAAAGCATCAGGTCCCTAGAACTGGAGTTGCAGTGGGTTATGTGATACCATGTGAGTACTGGGAATTGAACTCTTAACCATTGAATTTTCTCTCCACCCTCAATTTGTAGGAGCCTTTCTCTGTTCCACCTGTCAGCTACCAAATAAACACATGAGGATTTCTTATTAATTATGAAATCTGAGCAGATAGCTTTGGCATGTTACTAACCAGCTCTTACAGCTTAAATCAACACATTTTTGTTGATCTATGTTCTACCATGTGGCTTTTACCTCTGCCCCATTTTTTGTATCCAACTTGTGTCACATCTGTCTGATTTCTTCTTGCATCTCTTTCCTTCTTCTTCCCAGCATCCTCTCTGTGCCCCCCCCCCAAATCTTGCCTAGCTATTGGCTATTCAGTCATTTATTGAACCAATCTGAGTGACAAATCTTCAGTGTGCAGAAGGATTATGTCACAACATCAGTTACACTGTTTTCTTATAACTTTACAGGAATAAACCATTTTCTGATGAATGCTATGTAAATATGTAATGAATAAGGCTTCAAAAATTGAAGTATAATCTCTTTAGTGTTCAGTAATAAAATAAAAACAAATGCTTCCTTTATAAAAGTGATTAATTGCACTGAATCTGCTATTGTTTCACTGTCCTGGCATGTCAGTTGAGTTCAGACCAGATACTGCTTAACTTTGTTTTCTAGAAAATATTTGCCACTCTTACAACACAAGTACTATAAAACAAACCCAGCATATGATGATGTGCTCTATTTAATTCTTATCTTGAAAATAAACTTTAGAAGATTTGAAACAGATTAACAGACTATGTCACATATTAAAATCATGTCCCCTTTTAATGAAAATCAGTTTTTTCCATGCAATATTTCTGAATACAATTTTCCTTCCCTATTTTCCAAGACTTTCTTCACTTCCTAATCCACTCAAATCTTTCTTTCTTATTAGAATATAAATAGATATCTAAAAATAATAACTATAAAATAAAATCAAAACAAACAAACAAATAGATCATAATAACAGAAATAAATAGGAAAGAAAGAGCAAAAAAGAAAAATAGGCATAAGAAACACACACACAGATACATTCACACACAGAGAAAACCCATTAAAAACAAAATCAGAATATATACGCAAATTTGTGAGACAAAAACAAAACAAAAGCAAAACAACAACAGCATAAAATAAAACTTTAAAAATCTCTGAAAGTACCATTGCTGAGCAGGGAGTTCGTCCTTAGGTGTGGTTTGTGTATCCAAGGAAGACTCTCAGAGAAAACTAATTTTTCTTTTCTGCTCAGTAGTCAATTTTTAAAGATACACATATAAAATTTTAGTTTATTTTTTATTTATTTATTT
>NC_022012.1:1624200-1624953 GCF_000317375.1 Microtus ochrogaster
ACTCACTCATATTTGGTTTCTAACCATAAATAAAGTACATTGAGCCTATCATTCGTGATCTTAGAGAAGCTAAATAAGAAGGTGAACCCAAAGAAAAACATATAGGCATCCTCCTGAAAATTTTAGTTTATTTAATGCTAAAATCCACTTTCTTTCATAGCAGAAACCAAATATGCAATCACATTTCAATCAATATTGAGATTAGCAAGAACAAAGAGCATAAAATTACAAATTTCTGAGAAGTGTTAAATTCTACTCAATAATTTCAAGGAATCATTGGGTACAGCTGAGAATTTAGTTTTAACTCGTTAACTAATAATTTGCTTTTTAGTTTAAGCTCAGTGGTTCCCAATAAAAGCTAATGTAGCAATTTGAATTGGTGACTGGCAAAACAATGACAAGCATCATTTTGCAACCACTTTTCTAAATAGAAAAGGATAGCATTTACTGTTAAAAGATGAGCTCATTCTCCCTCCAGTACACTCAGTGTCAGGGACTAGGCTCTTGTCCTCTCTAGAATATCAAAATTATTTACTTCCTTAATCTATGAGTCTGATAGTAATTTTGATATTTCTTTTTTTTAATTTATTTATTTATTAAAGATTTCTGTCTCTTCCCCACCACTGCTTCCCATTTCCCTCCCCCTCTCCCAATCAATTCCCCCTCCCTCGTCAGCCCAAAGAGCAATCAGGGTTCCCTGCCCTGTGGGAAGTCCAAGGACCATCCACCTCCATCCAGGTCTAGTAAGGTGAG
>NC_022012.1:1625211-1643410 GCF_000317375.1 Microtus ochrogaster
CCTTCATCAGGCGATGAAAGGAGACAGAGACAGAGACCCATATTGGAGCACTGGACAGAAATCTCAAGGTCCAAATCAGGAGCAGAAGGAGAGAGAGCACGAGCAAGAATTTTGGTATTTCTTTAATCTATGAATTTGATAATAATTTTGGTTGATTGGTTTTCTTTTACTTTCTTGGTGACCTGTCACCCAGCACCCAAATAAACCGCATAAAGGCTTTTCTTAATTATAAATGCCTAGCCTTAGTTTGTCTTGTTTCAAATCAAGCTTTACATAACTCATACTATCCCATCTACCTTTTCCCTCAGGGATTTTTGTCTCTCTTACTTATGTATATCTTACTTTCCTTCCTACTCTGTTGTTGACTGGGTGGCTGGATGGCTGTCCCTTTCACCCTCCTTTCCTTGTTCTCCTTTTCTTCATTCTCCCTCCTCCCAGAATTCTTCTTCTATTTGTATGCTCTGCCTGCCAGTCCTACCGATCCTTGCTTCTGCCTTGCTCTTGGCCATTCATCTCTTTATTAGGAATGTTAGATGCTTTAGACAGGCACAGTAACACAGATTCACAGAGTTAAACAAAAGTCACACACTTGAAAATAATATTCCCCAACATATTTTCCTTTCTCAAGTCTGTTTAGAACAAACATAATGCAAAATAAAAAGCTACCACCAAAAAAGAAAAAAGGATAAAACTGAACAAAAGCAAAACATCCATCTTCACTAGGTTATCATTTCATCATTTTAACTACAAGTGAGGTTTGTTTACTGTGTCTGTGTGCTTCACCTTCTCAATATTCTAACTTTTAATTCATGTCCATGTTGGTCTTCATTATGACTAGCAACAATAATACAGAAATATGTGAATGAGATGGAAGGGAAGAAAATCACCAATAGTATTTTCTAATATTACATGTTTATACCTTGTTTTATCAGCTTTTCTCTGTAGTTTCTGAACTTCAAGAAAAGAACATTGATTTAGTAAGAAGAGCAACAAGATAAGAAAATATTTCCTTGGAAATGTGTATAGGACAAAAGACAAAAAGAAATGTTTTTTACTTTCCAGGCAATGATGACACATACCTTTATTCAGAGCATTTGGGAGGCAAAAGCAGAAGGATCTCTGAGAGTTCAAGGTCAGTCTGTTCAACATAGCAAATTCTGAAACAACCAGGGTATTACACAGTGAAACCCTGTCAAAGAAATAAAGGGAGGAAAGAAAGAAAGAAAGAAAGAAAGAAAGAAAGAAAGAAAGAAAGAAAGAAAGAAAGAAAGAGAAAGAGAAGAAAGGAAGGAAGGAAGAAAAAAAGAAAAGACATTTTTTTTTTTGTACCTCAAAACTGTAATTCGGTCTTTTGAGCCTTAGATACACTGAACTATAATAGTTCTGATAAACACAAACTACAATAGGTTATGACATTTAATCTCTGTGTTATTTACTTTGAGTTCACCAGAGCTGTTTCCCAGCACGTTCCCCTAGTCTGAACTATCAAAGCAATTACTTCCTTCAGAACCTCAGGTTAATAGTATAGATTGTTCTAAAGTCCTGGAGAGAATCTAGCAGAATAAGAAGGCAATTATACTCTATCCAACTTCATGTTTCCTAGAAAAGAGATGCTCTTGCACACTTTCAGGGAGAGAAGAGAGAATGAAGAATTCCTAACAACCTCAAATACCTAGTGGCAAGCCACAGGGCACATAGTACATGAGAAAAGCGTTTAGCTCAGTAGGTGCTGCAGGCCTGTCAGGTGTGACTGAAGGAATTCAACAAAGCAATGGGTCTGGAAATGGAAGAGGCCATTTTTTTGTTCATTTAAATTATGACCAGCCATAAACGCGATTTCTACATTTTACATTGTATGTGATTTGTTGCTGAGCGGTGAGGAAGGTGAAATGACTTTGTTGCTGTGTTAGTTCACCCATGTTCCTCCTGATGCAGGAGAAGCCACAAACTCAACCTGGAACAGAATCATATACCACAGAATAAAGGTGGTTTGCTCAGCTTTCTTTCTTAAACAATGCAGGACCACCTTCCCCAGAGAGGAATTTTAAGGGCATAGTGGAATAGACACCTACATCAATCATTAACAAGAAATATCCAGTACAATAGAAGCGACTCTCTTCAGGTTCATTTTTTCCTAAGTTTGTGTCATGCTGACATAAACTAAGTAGCACAGATTCTACTTGGAACTTTGCAAACTTTATGATTTCATAGCTTCCTGAAATTAAGGCATACAGCTAAGATCCAGTCATTTTCCCAGGCACAACCCTTGCACCTTCACCTGTCACCTTCTGCACCTTACCTTGGCGATCAGTCCCTGACGAGCACAGGTCTGCACTACAGTGGTGCTGATGTGATATTAAAAATCTGCTGTCAAATCCTAGCTCTGCTACTACAGTGATCTTCTCTGTGAGCTCCATATTCTGGATCAAGACTAATGGTGCTTACTTGAGGAAGATATAAAAATTAAATAAGATAGTAGGCAACTGGATAAGAATGTATCTAAGAACATAAATCATGATGCTATTTAAGAAAAGTTGTACACTTATCAACCTTGACACTTCAAGTGACTATATTACAGTCATACAGTCATTCACTCATAACACCTGAAATATCAGCAAGTAGTTTCCCCTGCTTAGCAGCCAAAGAAAGTAAAGTTAGTCACGAATTCTATCTGAGACCTAACAAATGGCAAAGTAGGGACTTGAAGTAGGAACCTCCAACTCCAAATCCCACAATCTCTCACAGTCAGGTTTAAGATAAAGTATTTTTTTCCTCTCCAAATGCAAAGAAGAGTTGAAAGCATTTCAACAATGTGATGTATCCTGTGTTGATAAAAGCATTCATAATTTGAGGCTACAATATCAGACCTGTTGTCCAAAACGGGGGTGTTATAAGAGAGAAGAAGGGAAACAAACACATTATGAAACCTTTGAGTATAAATCTCTATCACTAAGCTCAGTACAACAGTGTCCTCAGGATAAAAGATGCCCAGTGGATTTAGAGACATGCATAAAGACAAGGCAGGAAGTAGGCGTGTTGATGTCCTGCCCTGGGAAGCAGTTCACTACCCAACCCTCAACACAGTATTGGAAACAGACAAGATTGCCTGACAAAATTGGGAGCATGGGAGGTAGGGTAGAAGGAAGGGGAGAAGGGGAAGATGAGGGAATAAAAGGAGGGTGGAGGAGAACTTGAGGCAATGGGATTTTCAAGAGGGAGGGAGGACAGATAAAAGAGGAAGGAAAGAAATATCTTGATTGAGGGAGCCATTATGGGGTTCACAAGAAACCTGGCTGTAGAAAAATTCCCAGGAATCCACAAAGATGACTCCAGCTAAGACCCTAAGCAATAGATGAGAGGGTGTTCAAACTGTCCTTGCCCGGTAGTCAGACTGATGATTATTTTAAATATCACCATAGAACCTTCATCCAACAACAGATGGGAACAGAGGCAGAGACCAACATCGGAGCACTGAACTGATCTTTCAAGGTCCAGTTGAAGGAATGAGAATATGAGCAAAAATGTCAAGACCATGAAGGGTACAATCACTGAAACAGTATACCTGAGTTAATGGGAGCTTACCAAGTCCAACTGGACTGGGAACGAACAAGCATAGAACCAAACTAGTCCCCCTAAATGCAGTTGACAGTTGTGTTTTTCTGGGGCAGACTGAGGGGCCATTGGCAGTGGCACTGGGATTTATCTTTACTGCATGTACTGGCTTTTTAGGATCCTATTCTCTTTGTATACCTTGCTCAGCCTACATGAAGTAGGGAGGGTCTTGGACCTTCCACAAAGCAAAATGCCTTATCCTCTCTTAGGATTAGAGGGGGTAGGGTGGGAGGGTGTGTGGAGGGAATGGGAGGAGGGGAGAGAGTAGTAATTTGGATTGGTGTTTTTTTAAATCTAATAAATTAAAAAAAATTAGTTTTAATTTGAAACAGATTTTTAATCTGCTGCCTCACAGCATCCTAATGCTGTGTGGTAAGCAGATCCTGAAAAACAAGATTCCATGTTGTTCTTACTAATGCAGCTTGGGCTTTGCTAATTCTCCGGAGATTAGCCACTTAAACAAGCAAATGGCTCCCATACAGCTTCTCTAGCTCTGCTATTCTGTCCTACTAATTTTTATAATTGTTCAGAAGACATAAGACACAAACTCTTAAAACACATGCCAAAAAGGACACTGGCTGCTTCAGGACCTAACAATAATACCATCATTGTCATTACTACCAGCTAACACAAATATTTTTGTTACCTATTATTCAGATGACATTGTACCTACCTATATGAATATGATTAAAATGAAGGTACTAGCAATTATTTTTGTTCTTTTAAGTAATCTCTAAGAATAAGACCATGTTTGTTGTAACTATAATTCTGCTGGCCTGCCCTGTCACCTGGGTACCCTACCCCTTTAAGAGACAAGCTCTGCCCACCCCCAACCTTTAGGACACAATCCCCTTCCCTCTGAGGCAAGCTAATCTCACATCTCCTCTTGACCTCTCTCTGTCTGTCCTTCTTCTGAAGAGGAAACCTCTGCTCCCTCCTCCCCTTTTTCTTCCGCACTTCTCTTTCTTCTATCATCCCATTACCCTTATGCCCTTCACAATACCCACTAAATTAACTCTATACCTAAGCTCTCTCTGCATGGTGTATCTGTCTCCTACCCACCATGGAACCTGCCAGGGTCACGCTGATATAAATCATAAGCATGGGGTGTGATTTAGCCATTCTCTGCCCATGTTCCCTCCCATCTGTGGGCAGTCAGGCTGTGGCACACGGGGATCCTAGACTCAGACCACTTTCTAATTTCCTGTGCCCACTCCATCACAGCACACAACACCAACTACATGGTAAGGTCCCCTTCTCCAAGTCAGCTTTCACTGACATTCATCTTCGTAATTCCCATGACTGGGGACTGGGATCTTGTTTTTCATCTTGGTTGTTGTCCTTCGTCTTGGACTGTTGTCCTTTGGGCCACTCAGAGTGGTCCTATTCCCATCTTCTGCACTGTCAAACCTTAGGATGGTTTGAACCAATCACTCGAACCTTGTTTTGTCTCAAAGATGTTTGCAGACAGCTTAACCTTTAGGTCTCATCTTTCTCCCATCCTTAGCCATGGGAAATAAACCTTCCAAAAGTATCAGTCCAACCTTCCCCCTGGGATATCTTTTAGAGACCCTAAAACCTCTAAGTTTAATGCCTTACTTACATATTCCTAAGCTTACTTGCCTTTACACTAAGAAATGGCCTGTGAACCCCTTAAATGACAACCTAAAGTAGCTGCCTACCAGCAGACCCACAGTGAGGCTTTCTAACTTCTATCATCTAACAGGCAAATGTAAACGTACCTATCCAGCCATGCTAAACTCTGTCCCACCGGCACCTCGTGCAGTCTGCTTTTCCTCTGCTGTGCTGCCTCCCACCATGGCTAAGCCTGCCTGGAACAGAATAACCCACACCCCTACCCCGTGCCATCTGTAAATACTTCTTTTCTCTCTGCTATTCTGTCTCTGCCACCATTCCTGCTGTGGGTCCCACAGAGCTGGAAAACCTTGTTGATTACTCGAGGTGGCGGTTCAAGTCCCCAGCCCTCGCTGCCTGTACAGGCCACCGGGATGGGCGGGTGGCACTGAGAAATTTTCCTGTCTACTTCATGTATGAAAGAATGGGTGAATGGTGCGGCCACATGGATGTGATTCTTTTTTAAAATCATGTTCTACAAGTCCTCTATGTCCCTCCTGCTATTGTATCTGTTCAAAATTCCCACTGTGGCTCTAAAAAAAAAGCATGTCATTTCTCTAAGCACCATGTGACCACTGCCATCTTGACTAAGGGTGAGAGGAGCAAAGCAGGTGACCTCACCACCATCTTTGCTATGGGCAACTATGTGACCACCACCATTTTGACGAAGGGAGGTCCAGTGACCTAATTACCATTTTGACTAAAGCACTCTTCTTTGTCTTGCCTTTTTACTTATGTTTTTGTCTGTAAATTCCTTTCATTGTTTCTGTTATCTGTGTGTTTTGCACAGTGGCAAGCTTTTGTTAGGGTCCACCAGAGCATCCACTCCACCCAACCCCTGTTTAATATATATGTGTGTATGTATGCATGTGACTTCTGATTTAATTTTATGTGTGAGCATGTTAGCTCTAATTCTGTGTGTGTATATGTGCATAAAACTTAAATTCAGCTGTGTATTTTTATATATGTACTTACTGTTAAAAGGTGTTTTAATCAGTCCTAATGAGCTATGTTCATTATACATCATCCAGACTAAGAAAGCAATAAGTCTCAAATATTTTAAATTGGTATGTACTTTTAAATCTGTTACAACACACTGTATATGTAATCCAACTCTGCTTTAAAATATATTAAGTTGTTCTCCACTATCATCAGTTCTACTGTGAAGCTTCTATTGTAAACGGTTTTTTCTTCTTTATACTTCACAAGTATAAATCTTATCTGTTAAGTTAAAAACCAATACAGTCAAGCTTGGACCCAGCTCTCCAGGCAGATCCTATATTGTATTAATAACTTTAAATATATACCCAATAACCTGACTTCAAGTGCTCAGAGGTCTGTGGAATATGGCACTTAAATGTTTAATTATTAACACGTTTTTTATAACAGAGTAGTTTGGCTCCTACAATTAGCACCCCATTTCCTCCCAAAAAGACAGATGGGCACAGAACAACATCCATTCACAATTCACTTCATCATGTTAAAGCACTACCACTGGCAAAACTGCCTTTCATATAAACTCCTGAAGATCTCCAGACAGTAAACAGAATTGATTGGAATGATGGCCTAGCTGCTCAGAGCAAGTAGTTTTCTTAAAGATTCCTCACCCACAGGATCTTCTGAAGCCTGGCAGGCCCTGCATTAAAAAGGGAAGACAAATACAGTCCTAATAGCCCCCCGTCCTCAATGATCATGGAGAACGCAGAGAAGTGGCTCTAGGTAGTCAACCAAGTAAGTTCTCTGTCATTTTTAAATCAATAACTCAAGTAAAATTTTATCCTTCTCAATGATCTCTGATGCAGTTTGACAGCTGAGAGATTTGTCAGTTTAAAAAGGACAGCCTTACAGATTTTAGCATAACCTCTTACCGTGTCTAGTAAAAGTTGTTTTAATGTATACAAATGCAAGTTATGAAGGTCTATACCTACAACTTATAAAAGTCTGAGGACAAATGTAAGTTACCCAATTTCTCTCTCTCATTATGTTGCCATTCATAGTCTTAACATTATTACTAAAATGCTGATGAGCTATTAATCTAACTCTGGCAGAGTGCCACCACTACTGCAAGATCAAGATTTTAAATCTCTTTAGTTGCTTTCTAAAGATACTTTTCATTGTACAAAAACATCTGTCACAGTCATTCTGGCATAAATATCCTGTTGTTTATACAATGTATGTGTCCAAAATTTATGTTTTCACAAACGGAAAGAATTCTTTTTTTTTTTTATTCTAGGTAATTCTTTATTGTTTGACATTTCAATAGAACTCTTTTGGTATTTCCTACCAGTTTACTAAAAACTTCTAAGTATCTAAATATGTGATGAACGTGCACAGCCTCTCTGTAAGCAGATAGTACTGTAGACTAGAGGTCATCAGGGCCAGAGTACAACTGTAGAGCTGTTTTGAATCCAGAGTCATTATGAGTTATCAGATCAAGGTCTACAGACTTCGGTGCCTTTCTTAGAAAAATAAGGAGAATTAATCCAGTGCTTCATCAAGTCTTCTGTGCATATTTTACTTTTATTTTTTTTTTAATTTATTTATTTATTAAGGATTTCTGCCTCCTCCCCGCCACCGCCTCCCATTTCCCTCTCCCTCCCCCGATCAAGTCCCTCTCCCTCATCTGCTTGAAGAGCAATCAGGGTTCCCTGACCTGTGGGAAGTCCAAGGACCGCCCACCTCCATCCAGGTTTAGTAAGTTGAGCATCCAAACTGCCTAGGCTCCCCCAAAGCCAGTATGTGCAGTAGGATCAAAAACCCATTGCCATTGTTCTTGAGTTCTCAGTAGTCCTCATTGTCTGCTATGTAAGCAATAAAAAACAAGGAATTCTTGAAGTTTGCGTACAAATGGATGGAAATAGAAAACACTATCCTGAGTGAGGTAAGACAGACCCAAAAAGAGGAACATGGGATGTACTCACTCATATTTGGTTTCTAGCCATAAATAAAGGACAGTGAGCTTATAATTCACGATCCTAGAGAAGCTAAATTAGAAGGTGAATCCAAAGACAAACATATAGGCATCCTCCTAAATATTAACCTTCATAAGGCGATGAAAGGAGACAGAAACCCACATTGGAGCACCGGACAGAAATCTCAAGGTCCTAATCAGGAGCAGAAGGAGGGGGAGCACAAGCAAGGAACTCAGGACCGCGAGGGGTACACCCACACACTGAGACAATGGGGATGATCTTTCGGGAATTCACCAAGACCAGCTAGCCTGGGTCTGAAAAAGCATGGGATAAAACCGGAAAGAATTCTTAGGAACTTAACACAGCTAAATTGAATGATTCACCTTAAACAGGTCAGATACAACCCTCTCTCAATCTCCTGATACTGACACCCTCCTCCTCAATTACCATGACTTAAGAAAAAATGTTTTTCTTCCTAAACTTAATCATGTCCTCTACTCTGCCAGCATCTCACCAGGTCTAAGAGACATCAGACAGTTCCACATCACAAATCCTGGATAGAGTGAAGCATGACCAGCATTCCAGCTTTCTCAGACACCCCCAAGACTCCAACATTCACAAATCAGCAGAAAGCAGTCTGGAGAACTCTTCCCTCATCCCCTTAACCTACCATGCCTAACTCCTTACCTCTTATTACAAGATAAAGGCAGAAATGTTGTAGTTATAATTTTGCTGTCCTGCCCTGTCACCTGGGTACCACCCTGTCCCTTTAAGAGACAAGCTCTGTCCACCCCCATCTCCCCTATTCCTCCTCTCTACCTTTCTCTCTCTTTCTGTCCATCTCTGAAGAGGCAACCTCTACCTCACCTTTCTCCGCTTCTTTTCTCTCTCTCTCTTTCCTCCATAACTCCTTTACCCTTATGCCTTTCCCAATACCCACTAAATAAACTCTATACCCAAGCTCTCTCTGGTGTATCTGTCTGTCTCCCACCCACTGTGACCTCAAGTCACCTGCTCCATAAATCATATCAGTGTTTCTTTATTTGATCTATTCTCAAATAAACACAGTGAACATTTGGATTTTTCACATAATAGATCTCCAATATTAGAAACAAACAGTCACTGACAATCTGATTGATAATCCCACCTGTGATCATGATTATGGTTTTAATAGTTGACTTCAAGTCACTGTCCATTGGCTTAGTCAGTACCTTAATGTGCAAGTTGTTAATACTTTAAAAGTTATTTTTGCCTCTCATCAAAAGTTACAAAGATTCAATGAGGCAGTACATGTAAGCACTTGAAATTTTTATCATTAAAGATAATACAGACATTAAGGTGATTGTTAGGATTGAGAAAATTGAACAATGAAGAGAACATTACTGATCAGATGGCAGATTTGTTACCAGATCATTAGATCAGTAAGTTCTTAGAAGTTCAAGAAAGAGAAAATGATGTGATGACGTGTGACTGAAGAAATATTTGTAAAACCCCTGTGACTTTTGCAAGGCTCTAAAGGAGCAGTACACAACCTCTGGGCCATAGTCCCTTTGGAAGTAGAAAGACCCTTAAATAAGAGTCACCTAATACCGCTGGAAAACACTGATATTTAGAGTATGATTTATAACAGTAGCAAAATTACAGTTATGAAGTAGCAGCAAAAATAATTTCATGGCTGGGTGTCACCACATGAGGAACTGTACTGAAGGGCTGTGGCATTAGGAAGGTTGAGAACCACTGCTCTGTAGACTTCTTACAAAGTTATCAAACATATGTGTTAGTTGACTTTGGAAGATCCAATTAGGAAGCCACATAAATAGTCTGGTGACTGAAAGAACAATTTTAGAAGATGACATAGATTTGGCATTTTCACAAACACAACAGAAAGAATTATTTCAAAAGCAAAAAAATAAGCATGTCTTCATTAGTGTGTTCAACATATCAAAGACTCATATGTATTTGGCTACACTGTAATCCAATGGATAATAGGAAAATAATCAACCTAAGAGAAACATGAGAGTATAGGTTTCCAATATTTGTTAAATGCACTGACAAATATAAAGAAATTAAATACACTAACTCTACCATATAAATTGTAATATTATGTTTCTAAATTCACATTAAGCATTCATTAATAATAGGTTATGCAACCAATATGCAATAAATATAATTTAGAAGCAATATGACAGGAAATATTTTTAAAATAGTGTGTATGTGATGTAAAATCTATGTCATATAAATGGTAGTGATTACTGTATGGGATTATCTGTAATTTTCATACAAGAAAATAGACTTTAAAACAAGATAGGGTATATAATCCTTTATATAATTTTGAGTCATTTGATGGAAGATATGTTAGTGATTGCAATTTTGCTTTTTTTTAAATATAGGTTAGAACAATAATAAAAAATGATGTTTTGAAGAACAGATACTTCAGGATCTGTTTAAATAAGTAAAGTTATCCCTAGATGATTCAGTATATTATTCTGAAGTTTCTTAGTGGCAGAATAAACTGGCCATTTTTTCTATAAATATATTTGTCTCAGAAATGATACTCTATTAAAGCTGTCCAAGAAAGAATTTATACCAGGAAAAGTACTCCATATTTGTTAAGAAACTTAGACGGAGCACAGATACACAGTTAACAGTCTATTGTCAAACAGGTGCCAAGTGTTTCTTAAGGATGTCTCATCATCATAATACAAGATAAAATTGTCTATGATTTCTGTGCACATATTTATCATGAGGAACTACACATCTTAAGAAAAGAGGAGAAATACAAAGAAAAAGAACGTGCCTTTAATTTCATCACTCAGGAAGCTAAGGCAGGCAGATCTCTGTGAGTTAAAGGCCAACTAGACCTACTTAGTAAGACCCTAGATTAAGAAGAACAGTGAGGCACTGATGGCATACAGCTTTAATCCTACCACTTGGGAGGCAGAAACAGACAGATCTCTGAGTTGGAGATATGGCCTACAGAGCAAGTTCAGGGACAATTATGACTACACAAAGAAACCCTGTTTGAAGAACCAAATTAACAAACAAACAAAACAAACACAAAACAAAACAAGAAAAGGAGAAGAAAGGATAGAATGAGAAGGAATGGACAGAAGCAATGAATTAATTTTAAGAAAACAAAGTAGGTTTGTAGAAAAGAGTTGGATGTTTACTCTGCATGTGCATGAACTGTACAGAGGACCTCCTATGTTGCCTAAGAATGGTGTCAAACCCTGGGCTCAAGGAATCTCCAGACAGAAACTTCAAAGTATATGATACTACAGATCTGGGCAGGCATTCATGACCATTGACAGCTTTTATTCTTTATATTTGTATTTTGATAACTGTCCCTGCTTTGAATTATACCAGATTGTAAACCCCAGTCTTTGGCGTCTATCTTTGGAGGCCCCATCCATGTGCCTGCCAAGTCTTGACCCCTCCCCAGAGAAGGGTCAAGATGAGCCTGCCAAAACCTTGACCATGCCTTCAGTCTATTTAAACTGCTTCCCTGGAAAGTTTCCTCAGGGTCTCTTTTCCTCCTCCCTGGTGGTCTCCTTAGCAGCCTCCAGGTTCCCCCCTTAGGGCCACCCTAGAGTGCAGGAATCCCATTAAACATGTATATTTTTTTAAATTTGACTTGTGATTTGGCTTGATTGGGATGTTTGCGTTGGCAGAGAACTCAATTAGGAAAATTCCTAGCACAGATAATTGGCTACTTTGTTCCCAAACTGCACTGTTTTAGGCAAAAAGACTATCACTGCATATGAGATTGAAGAGATGAGTCTAATTTTCTTTGTTTGTGCCTTCTTGAGCTGGTTCTGGGTGACAAACAAAGCTTCCCTACACTGATAACTTCAGAAAGGCTATAAAGTTAGTCTATTTCTTCCATTCACAGGAATGTTCAGTTGCTCTGTAACCCCAGGCACAGCTGCTCAAGTTTTTATGGAGGCCAATTAGTTCCCACCGTAAAGAGACTGCTCATTTTAAAACAAAGCAGAATCAGCATAAGCTGAGGCCAGGCCCCAGGGCAAGGCCTGCAGGGACCCTCTTCCTCTTATCTAGAAAGCCCTGGTCCTGTAAGGCGGTGCTAAATATCTGTACTTTCAAAAACTAACGGTTCTATCATGAAAGAAATAAAAGCACCAAATCAGTGACTTTCACTCAGTACAGGGTTATCCCTGAGAGAGCACAGATCCAGGAAAGGCCCACGCTAGACTGAGGGTTGACAGGCAAAGCTGGAGGTTACCTGGTGGAGGAACAAAATCTGTGGTTTACAAGCCAAGAGACTTTGACTTGGAACTTTGCAAGTCCTCTGCAAAAGGAAAGGAAAAAAATCAGAAGAACCAAAAATAATTTATCTTTATAGGGAAGAAAAAAATTCCTTGGGCAAAATCCAAATCAGATGCATTTCCATTGACGATAATCTCAGCTTGACAACAGTCTTGCCCTTTTCATTACTTTACTTTCAATATGGTCTTAAATGTCTGCTTCCATCTTAATGAAGGAGGTTTCTATGTTCCTCATTAATCTTCCTGAATTATACTCACTCATCTTCATAGCAGAAAAGCCCCAGTTGGCTAAAAGTAATTGACTTTGCATATTTTATTTAAATTTTACCCTGTAGTCTTTCTCAGCTAAGCTTTCAGGGTCTAAAGAGAGTTAGCACTTCCTCTAGCCAGGGAGCTCTTAGGCCATGGAAGAGGGCAGGTCAGGCAGGTATGGTCCCCTGTCTGAATATACGACAGAAGTGTCTTAGAGCTCTCTCCAGTTATGGTCACTCTGTCCCTATTTCTACATAGCCCCCCATAACCCTCCATAGCTCCCCTATCTGTGACTGCATCAGACTAACGATAAAGTAGCAATTGAGTTTGCGGCCCTTCTATTCTTTCACATGTGATAATATCTCAACTGTCTTAATTTTATATTGTTTCTTTTCTGGCAGATTTTAGGCATAGGTATTTCACTTAATTATGTCTATGAGAATAGAAGATTATGCACATTATCAATTTCTGTCTCTTGTCTCATAACCTTTTGAAAATTGCATTCATTCATCCATTCAATAAGCATCTGGTTCTGGGCCTATGATTCTAGACTACATCCAGAAAATTAATATTATTAATCATAAAGACATTTTATTAATATTTTGAAGTTTGTTATACTCCATTTCTTTCTGAACTTTGGAATTAAGATCCATTAGGCAATACCTAGAATGAAATTTGTAATTTTTGTATGTGGATCAAATGAGAAGGGTTGTATTTGCATCTGGACTGAGGAGAATAAAGCAAACCAACTGCCAATATAGATATCTTAGCCAACCACATCATAGTAGACAATAAAAAAAGAATGTGTTAATATCTGTAAAATAAAGTAAAATAATATTACATGTATGTATATATATATGCGTGTACAGACTCATAAATTTTAGATTCCTAATTGCTGTCAGAACTCTGAGTTTACAAATTTCTGCCAAGTCATGCTAACTACCTGGCACCCAACTCCAGTTTTCCCACCTGTTAACTCATTTCCCTTTCACACAAACACTGCAAGTGGCCTTATGAACTAGTGGTTTTTAATTTCTATTTTATTTAATACCCATATGTGCATATAATGTGTTTTAATCAAATTGTGGTGGTTTGAATGAGAATGTCCCTCATAGGGTCATATATTTAAATAGTTGTCCACAGTTGGTGGAACTATGTGGGGATGATCAGGAAGTTCGGCCTTGTTGGAGGAAGTACGTCACTGGGTATGGTCTTCAAGGTTTCAACAGCCCTTATCATTCTTGGTTAGCTTTCTCTGTCTCTTTTGTGCTTACAGTTAGGATGGAAGTTCCCATTTACTACTCCAGTGCTTGACTGCCTGCTGCTATCTCTCACCATAATGGTCATGGATTCATCTTCTGATACTATAAACTCCAAACAAACTTTTTCTTTTTTAAGTTGCCTTGGTCACAGTGTCTCTTCACAGTGACTGAAAAGTCACCAAGTCACAAATGTCCCCCATCCCTTCTTCTCCAATTCCTCCCTTATACTCCTTCCACTTTTCGCTCCAAACTTCATGACACTATTTTTAAAGTTTAATACTCACTGAACCCATTTAATGCTGCCTACATGTATATGGGACCATCTACTAGGTAATCTCTCAGGACCTGCATACCTGAAGAAAACACCTTTCCTGTGTACCAGGCTTTTTCTTTTGGGTCACCAACCAGTTCCCAGATCATTACACAGAGACTTCTTATTAGTTATGGATGCTTGGCCTAGTTTAGGCTTATTTCTGGCTAGCTCTTTTAACTTTAATTAACTGGTTTCTCTTTATTGACCTTTTTCCCTGGTGCTTTTTACCTTTCTTTTTGTGTGTCTTACTTTCCTGCCTCCTCCAATACCTCACTGGCTGTTGGCTTCCTGGTTTCTGGCCCTAGTACTGTCCTTCCCTTCTCCCTCATTCTCTTCTCCTTCTTCTCTTTCCAGATTAGATTTCTTCTCCTACTTATTCTCACTGCCTTCCATCCCTGTCTATCCATCTCCTGTTTAGCTATTGGCTGTTACCTTTTTATTAGACCAATCAGGTGCGTTAGGCAGGCAAGGTGAAACAAATACAGTACATATTTACATGATTAAACAAATGCACCACAAACAAATGCAACACATCTTTACACAGTTAAGGTAGCCTTCCAGAACATAAACAAAAGCAACACATCTTTAGACAGTTAAAATCATGTTCCACAGCCCTTCTGCTCCCAGCATTCACCATTGCCATTAGCTCTTCAGCCAATGGCATCACTTTTTTAGCCCCTTCCCTCTTTGTATGGGAATTTTGATTGACTTCATTTAATGTAGGTCTTGTCCTTAAGAACCGTCTCTATCTACTACCTCTGGTGCTAACAGTCTTTCTGTCCTCTCTTCCTGGACGATTCCTGAGACGTGAAGTGAGGGGATTTGAGTGTACCATTTAGGGTCCAGAATTCTTTACATGTTTATTAATTTTACAACTTTGTCTTGCCATATACTGCATAAGGAAGTTTCTCTGATGAGAGATGAGAGATGTACTCATCTATGGGTATAAAGATAAGACCTTAAATGACAGTTTGTTAGATATCCAATTAGAAGAATAATAGTGCTAGGTCCTACCCTAGAGCCTAAGAAGACCTAGTCAGTCACAGGTTTGGGGACCCATTTACAGAACCAATCATAGATTTCATCTTGTGGAGGAGGCTTTAATACAAGCAGAAAATGATTGTTTACTCCATTATGCCACTGTTATACCATGGGACATACCTTTACATGACCAGTCCTTATAACTTATAGGGGTCACAGCTGGATAGTACTGCAGAGGACCCCTCCTCCAGTAGCATGCATAGAACCTTACGGTTTGGGGAAAGCTGGAAAATAGAGCTGAAGCCTCCAGGATGATAAAAGCTTGATTGTTCCATGTCCTATGACTTAGGTATGTTGCTGTGTTTTTAGCAATAAGGGCTCACTATTAAGTCTGGTGGGTAGTCAACTACAGTGGCAGCCAGGAGTGGTGGTGGACACCTTTAATCCCAGCACTTAGGAGGCAGAAGCAGGTAAATCTCTGTGAGTTCAAGGTCAGTTGGGTCTACAAAACAAGTTCTAGGACAGTCAAAGAGCCAAAGATACACAGAGAAACTCTGTTTCAAATATATATACATATATATTAGTGGCAATGGTCTTTAATGTGTATGGGAGCTCTCTCTCTAAAAGCGGTAAGTACATACCCAGCAGTGAGCTTTCTAATTGTTATGATATCTGAGGAGACATTGTTTTCTGTTACAAGGCAAATCCATTTAAACTCTGTACATAAGTTTATATGTGTATGTTTTAATTTTTATAGTAGTAGTTTCCACATTGCAGTTTCAAAGATCTTTCGTATTTATTTTCTTTCCACATAATTTCCAGCTCACTTTCATATTTTATGCTTTCTGTATCCCCAGTCTTGAGATCCATCACCCTCATGGCCTCTTTCTGGTTTGCTGCTTTTTAAAGCTTCTCCAATTTAAACACAAAAATCTAAAGATTCCATTCCCATAAAAAATGTAGAGTTTGTGTTTCAGTGTCTGGGTTGCCTCACTTACAATGATTTTTTTTTTCAGCTCCATTTACCTGTGAATTTCAAAATTTTATTTTCCTTAGAGATGAATTATATTCCATTGTATTTATTTGTCACATTTTCCTTATCTATTTATTAATTAGTAGAAATCCCAATTGTTTCTATTTCCTAGCTATTATGAATAGAACAATAAGGAACATGGATGAGATACTTGCTTTTTCATGAGTTGGTTATACAAATTACTATCAAATTTAACTAATTATCATATTTTAGCATATTAAAGTTCGTTTTGAAATAAACTCAAAAGCCAATATCTTTCAAAGTCCATAACTAACTAGACAATTCTGTCTACTGCAGTCATACTCATGTCCCCATTCCTGGGGAGAATGTCACCTGTGTCTGTCAACACTGTCAAAGCAAATATTACACTTATTCAGAAGCTTGAATTACTGTCCTGATAAAAAAAACAGCAAGTGGAAATCAACTCCTTGAAATTTTTCTAGGTTTGAGAAAAAGCTTAAAAGAAGGGCAAACAGGAACTGAAAACTGGAAACTAATGTAAACTAGGAAATGCATGCCAAGTAATAAATTGAGTGCTTTACTTTAAAATGCCTTTTGTACTCTACTATTAGACATGAAAAACTGTACTCAATCCTAAATTACTATAAATGACCAAACATACAAAGTAAATGTTTCAAGCTGTTTGATAGCCTGGAATATAGAATGGTAATCCTAGAAATAAAGAAGAAGAAAGTCAGCCCTACAGTATCTGAAATAGCCACTGCCTTTTGTCTGGAATCAGCTTTCAGACTGTGGTGCAAGAAAGAGCATTCAAACAAAATAGTATGGCTTCATTGAATTCAGATGATTAAAAACAGAAGAGTTTGGGGTTCTGGGAATGGGGTGAGAATGTATTGGATAGTGAAAAAACCTACATAGATTCCTGGAAATAATTTTCTATTGGTGGCCAACATTAGCAATAACATAATTAACATAATTGTTCAGAGATTCAATTTTTCATTTCATAAACACAGAAGGTACAGATACTAATAAACTCACAGAATGTTGATCAAAGTTATTGTGTGTAAAGAAACATATAAACAATGACCTACCTTGGAATATTCATTGTTATCTTGATTGATTCTATGACACAGTTCTATAACTAATAATGAGAATTTTCATTAGTAAGAAAGAAATATTTCTAGTACTTAAATGAACGAAGAAATACAATCAGAAAACAAACCATTATTCCTAGTTTCTTGAATTCCTTTCTTCCATGACTGCAAGCATATGAGTATATGAATAAGAAAGCTCTCCCCAGTGAAGAAGAAAATGGTCTCATGATCCACCAGCACCTGTGAGACACCTCCCGTTTCTTCTATAGTTTACTCAGTCTTGTTTGATTAGAAGAATACAGTTTCTTTCCTCGTTAGATATGAATATAGTCAGTGAAATTATTTTAAATACCTTTCCAGTTGATTTTTATGACTAGAATGTCTAAAATCTGTTCCTAAATCGATATAATCTAGATGGTTCCTGTGAGATTCAAACACGCAGGAATATACAGATGTTCTGCACTGCTTCTTGTCTTGAGCTCAACCTGTCAAAGTCAAGCTCATGGCTATCCTGGGATGTTTTAGCATTGCATTCCCTCACTCTTGAAATCTACTAAAGATAGATAATCATACTGTCAATTAAATAGTAAAATTGTCAACTATATGTACGTTGGGGACTGTAGACCCTCAGACCCTGAAATTTCTATGACCCATTGCCTACCAGAGGAAACAACTTGTTTTCCTATGCTTGCAGCTACTTTGAGCATGAGACCCTCATGAGTTCCTAATAACAAGGGAGTAGTTTTTGGTGGGCTTGCAGCTGAAAAATCAGGACACAAATGTGGGGAGAGGAACTACCCCTTAGTTTCTTTTTTTTTTTTCTTTTTTTTTAATTATTTTTTTTATTGAGAAAAGGAA
>NC_022012.1:1649557-1660410 GCF_000317375.1 Microtus ochrogaster
CCCAAAGCTAGGTCTCCTGGCGCCGAAGATCAGGCCTCTGTCAGTTTCTTGAAAACAAAGAAGGAAGTTTTCTGTGAAAACTAAAAGGCAAAGCTGGTGTCTCCTTGGAGTGAGTACTCAGATGCTACATCTGAATTTCAGCTTATGGAAGGTAAATATCAGGTCTAAGGAAAAAGTCATGGGGTTTTCCACACCTATTTCCCAATCAGTACCCTAGCACAGTTGGAGCACCCATTGTCATGTAGACTTCTTGAATGAACAAAATATATAATAAAATAGTTATAAATAAATATGTGTTGCTTTATTTCCCTCAATTATATGTCTAGCACAAGTAACTGAACAAACTTCAACTGAAAAGATTAATCATCAAATGTTTTAGATGAAATAGCAGCCACTGAGTAACAGTGAGGACTTAAAAACCTTAATAAAAAAAGATATTAAGAGAAAAACAGTGGTTATCATCTGGTAATATTCCATGAATACCAACACCAAGAATATTAACATGCCTTTATTCATTTAAAATTATGACATTACCAGGATGGTTAGAATTGTAAGTTTAAGACAGGGCATAACTACATGGCCAGACCTTATCTCATCTATAATTGAAGACAATAAATAAATAAATAAATAAATAAATAAATAAATAAATAAATACATACATACATACATACATAAACATAAATAAAGTTCTTATGAAGTTGCAATGACCAACAGAGAATCTACTGCTTTAACTGGCATTTTTCTATGTTGCTACCACATGTACATTATTTAACAAACATATATCAAGAAAAATATATTTGGTAATGAATGAGACCAGAAGGAAATGTTAGATCTTTCATTTCTTTGTAATCTCAGAAATATTTTTATACTTTGATCTGACTAAAAATATATGTTGCATCTATTATCAATTGGCTAGCATTTATCAAGAGGTATTATGTATATAATTTAAAGTAAATTTAATGTTTTTGTTTATTATTTTGTATAAATATAGGTGCATGTGTGTATGTGCATATATGTATGCCTTATTTGTATATGTGTGCATGTATATCCATGTGTGTGTCTTTGGATGTTTATATGTATGTATGAATGAATGTGAGTTGTATGTATATTTCTATGTATGTACATGTGTTTATATGTGAAATGTGTATGCTTATGTGTGTGTAAGATAAACTAAGAATCCACTTAGAAATCACTGCAAATTCTCTCTTTACTTTGGTATTGCTCATTGTTTGAAAGATATCTAGCAGTTTTAAGATGATCTAGTGCTGGACAACTTGGAAGGAGATTGTTTAATATAAATTTCTTTGTATATCTAGCCTCTTCAATATAGCTGAGATTAAGAATATATTAATATATTTGCTTGTGTAAATTTTTATTATACTGGTATTCATAATATCTGTAGAAAAATGTGGAAAAATTTCCATTGTTTGGGACACATGTTGAGATACATTCTAGTTTATTTTCTGACACATTGGCATGACCACTATTTGTCTTATTTAGCCCTCCATTTAGCATATAACTTTGACAAAAGTAAGAGATAAATCATGTAACATAAATTAAATAGATACATATTTGAGTCATCCTTATCTATGCCTCTTACTGGTTTTAGTATATATACATACTAAATAGTGTGTGTGTGTGTGTGTGTGTGTGTATCCAGATTGTACTCTATTAGAGCAAATTGCTCTGAAAATAAATAAAATAAATATAAATGATTTTTTTCATAATCTCATAGATTAGAATTCTGACCGTGATGTATTCAAATGAGTTCACATCAAGATGAAACTTTACTGTTACTCAATTTCATTTTCTTTCAATAAAATAACTCCATAAATACTATAAGCAACAACTCAACTCTCATAGTTCAATATCTTCTGAAAAATCACTTGACTGTTAAATTTATATGACATTATGAAGAATAATTACCAATTGATCAATTTAACCTTAAACTGCTTAAATAAAACCATCAGTTGAGTTACTTCCAGCAACGAATCAGTGAGTGCCTAGTGCTTTCTCCAGCCAATTCACTCGGATTAACAAGTGTGAGTTTGATGACATTGATTTCCCTGGGAGCCCTTACTCCACATTTCTTCCCCCTGATTTCTTGTCAAATGAGGAAAACTAACCATTTGTATGGAGAAAAAAATGGACATATTGGTGTACTTTGCAACTTGCTCAAGTGTGTAAACTCTCAGTACTATAGCCAATGCTGACTTTGCTTTATTGCTAGTACACCTTAGTGATCAGGTGTGTGTGTGTGTGTGTGTGTGTGTGTGAGAGAGAGAGAGAGAGAGAGAGAGAGAGAGAGAGAGAGAGAGAGAGAGAGAATATCACCTAGTGCATGTGGAAGTCAAAGAACAAGGGATGAAATCTGATTTTCTCCTTGTACCACGTGGACCCCAGGTATCATAATTAGTTCACTAGACTTGTCGGCAGGAAGTTTTAACCACTGAGTCATCATGTCAGCCTTTCTATGATGACTTAAAAAGCATTTGTTAATTCTTACTTAATTTGGGTAAGCTACTAAAATTGTACATAATGGTTCTGAGTACTGAGGCATTGAAATCTACAAAAACGGACAAAATGCTGCTCAAAATTTTCTTATATAATTTGTTTTTAGTTTTATTGTGAACAAAATTCAGTTCATTGGTTTTTGACATGGGAGCTCCACATAATAAAAATGAATGTGGAGCTGTCTTTGAGAACAATTCATTTTATTTTGAATGCATTAACTATTGACATGAGAGAATAAAAACTGAAAAATATAATTAAGCCTACTCCCTTACCTTCTAAACAAAGAAAGGTGAGTTGATATAAGAACCAATATAAGACAACAAAGAGCTACTCACACAAAGGAAAGAATAAAGCTGTAACTCAAGCATACACACTTGTAGCAAAATGAAAACCCAGAAATAATTTTTTAACCTACATTATAAAACAGTAACAACAGAAAACCTTCATTCTTCCATACTCACGGTCATCTGCTGATAACTACTACAAGATATACAACATACCATAATCTCAAAGTTTCAGACTTCGCAAATAAACTATAACATTTCTAAGCACACTTCATCATACAATATACTGATTTCCTGGATTGCTCTTTTGCTGTGGAAAAGACCATGATCAAATTAACTTATGGGAAGAAAGACTTATTTGACGTTTATGTATTAGTCAAAGTTGAGTGCTGAGGGAAGCCACGACAGGGACATAAGCAGGGAAGGTACATGGAAGCAGGAATCAAAGTAAAAAACAGAGCAACACTACTTCCTGTCTTTCTGACAACCATTGCTCAGCCTATCTTCTCTTTTTTTAATTTTCTGTTCATCTTATATAGCAGCCGTAGTTCCCCTCCCACCCCTCCTTCTGCTCCCTTCCCCACTTTCTTCCAACCCACCCTGAAAGGAAAAGCCCTCCCCATGGGAAATCAACAAAGCTGGGCACATAAAGTTAAGATAGGATCAAGCCACTCCCCAATCCACCACCACCCACCATCAAGGCTAAGCAAAGCAAAAGCATTCCATCATAGGAAATGGGCTCAAAAAAGTCAGCTCATGCACGCAGAATAGATCTTGATCCCACTTCCAGAGGTCCCACAAATAGACCAAGCTACACAACTGTTGCCCACATACAGAGGGCTTAGTTCAGTCCCATGCATGCTCCACAGCTGTCAGGCTAGAGTTTGTGAGTTCCCAGGAGCTCGGTTCAGCTGTCTCTGTAGATTTGCCCATCATGATTTTGACCCCCTTACTCATAGAATCCCTCCTCCCTCTCTTCGATTAGACTCCAGGAACTCAGCCTGGTGTTTGGTTGTCGATCTCTGCATTTGTTTTCATCAATTACTGGGTGAAGGCTCTATGATGACAGTTGAGGTATTTACCAGTCTGATTACAGGTCCACCGTTGTTAAGAGTCTTACCTGGGATCATCCCTGTGAATTCCTTGGAATTTCCCTAGCCCCAGGTTTCTCCCTAACTCCATAATTGATCTCTCTATAAAAATACTGATTTCTTGCTCTCCCATTCCATCCCTCCCCCAACTCAACCATTCCATTCTTTCATGTTCTCATTCCCATCTTCTCCCTTATGCTGCCCTCCCCCATCCCCAGTTTACTCAGGAGATCCCATCTATTTCCCCTTCCCAGGGCGATCCATGTGTGTTCCTCTTAGAGTACTACTTGTTACCTAGCTTCTCTAGAGCTGTGAATTGTAATCCCATTATTCTTTGCTTTACATCTAGTATCCACTTATGAGTGAGTACATACTGTGTTTGTCTTTCTGAGACTGGGTTACCTCACTCAGAATTAATTTTTTTCTAGTTCCATCCATATGCCTTCAAATTTCATGTCATTGTTTTTTACAACTGAATAATGCTCCATTGTGTAAATGTATCACATTTGCTTTTTTTCTTTTTTATTTTTTTATTTATTTAACTTTATTATGTTCGTTAGTGTGAAGGTGTCAGATCTCGTGGAACTACATTTTCAGACAGTTGTGAGCTGCCATGTGGGTGCTGGGAATCGAACCCGGGTCCTCTGGAAGAGCAGTCAGTGCTCTTCACCACTGAACCATCTCTCCAGCCCCCACATTTTCTTTCTTCATTCTTTGGTTCAAGGCAATCTAAGTTGTTTCCAGGTTTGAATAATGCTGCTATGAACACAGTTGAACAAGTGTCTTTGAGGTATGATTGAGCATCCTTTGGTGTATGCCCAAGAGTGGTATCACTGGGTCAAGAGTTAGATTGATTCTCTATTTTCTGAGAAGCTGCCATATTGATCTTCAAAGTGGCTGTATAAGTTTTCATTCCAACCAGCAGGAGTGTTCCCCTTTCTCTATATCCTCTCCTACATAAGTTGTTCTCAGTATTTTTGATCTTAGTTATTCTAACAGAGGTAAGATGGAATCTCGGAATCATTTGCATTTCTTTGATGACCAAAGATGCTGAAAAATTCCTTAATTGTTTCCATTTGAGATTCTTTTGTTGAGAATTCTGTTTAACTCTATACCCCATTTTTGATTGGATTATTTGGTATTTTGATATCCAGTTTCTTGAGTTCTTTATGTATTTTGGAGATCAGTCCTCTGTCAGATGTGAGATTGGTAAAGATCTTTTCCCATTCTGTAGGCTGTCATTTTGTATTACTTACCATTTCCTTTGTCTTACAGAAGCCTCTCAGTTTCAGAAGGTCCCACTTCTTAATTGTTTCTCTCAGTGTCTGTGCTTCTGGGGTTATATTTAGGATAATATCTCCTCTGCCAATGTGTTCAAGGTTACTTCCCATTTTTTCTTCAGTGAGGTTCAGTGTAACTGGATTTATGTTGAGGTCTTTAATCCACTTGGACTTAAGTTTTGTGCATGGTGATAGATATGGACCTATTTGCAATTTTCTGCATGATGACATCCAGTTTTGCCAAAACCATTTGTTGAGGATGCTTTCTTTTTTCCATTGTACAATTTAGGTTTCTTTGTCAAAAAACAGATGTTCATAGGTACATGGATTAATGTCAGGATCTTCAAGTTGATTCCATTGGTCCATGTGTCCATTTTTATGCCAATAACATTCTGTTTCCATTACTATAGCTCCACAGTAAAGTTTGAAGTCAGGGATGGTGATGTCTCCAGAAGTTACTTTCTTGTACAGGATTGTTTTAGCTATCCTGATTTTCTGTTTTCCTATATCAAGTTGGATATTGTTTTTTGAAGGTCTGTGAGAAGATTGTGTTCAGATTTTGTTGGGGATTGAAATGAATCTGTAGATTGTTTTTGGTATGATTGCCATTTTTCACATTTATTTATTTAAATTGTTTTTATTAATTTATATATTTTTCTTTGCTCCCCTTCCTTTCTCTCCCCTCCCCTCTAACCTTCTCCCAAGGTCCCCATGCTCCTAATTTACTTAGGAGATGTTGTCTTTGTCTACATCCCATGTACATTCCACCCATGTATGTTGCTCTTAGGGTTCTCTTTGTTGTCTAGTTTCTCTGGGATTGTGAATTGTAGGCTGGATTTTCTTTGCATTTTGTCTAAAATTCACTTATGAGTGAGTAGACTTAATATTTGTCCTTTGGGGTCTGGATTACCTTCCTCAATATGATGCTTTCTAGATCCACCCATTTGCCCACAAATTTCAAAATGTCATTAGTATTTTTTTTTCTGTGTACTACTCCATTGTGTAAATATACCACGCTTTCCTTATCCATTCTTCAGTTGAGGAGCATTTAGGTTGTTTCTAGGTTCTGGCTATGACAAACAATGCTGCTATGAACATAGTTGAGCACATGTTCATGTGGTATGATTGGGTATTCTTTGGGTATATACCCAAAAGTTGTATTGTTGCATCTTGAGATAGGTTGTTTCCTAATTTTCTGAGAAATCGCCATACTGAAATCCAAAGGGGATGTACCAGTTTACACTCCCACCATCAATGGAGAAGTGTTCATTTTACCCTACATCCTCTCCAGCATAAGTTGTCATTAGTGTTTATGATCTTGGATATTCTTAAAGGTGGAAGATGTAATCTCAGAGTTGTTTTGATTTGCCTTTCTCTGATGGCTAAGGAGTCTCTGGCTTGGGTCTGGTTCTGTAGAGGTCCGTGGCTGGAGACTGCTCCTGCAGTGGTCCCTGACTCTCATCCAGTCCTGCAAAAGTTTTTGTCTTGGGCCTCCTCCCTCCAAGATTACTATTTTTACTATGTTGATCCTAGTTATCCAAGACCATGGGAGATCTTTCCATTTCCTGATATCTTCTTCAATTTCTTTTTTCAAAGATTTAAAGATTTTGTCTTATGGTTCTTATGATAAAGGTCCTGAAGAGATCAGGTTTATGAGGACCATACATAATATAATAAAAGCAATTTACAATAAGTCAACAGTCAACACCATTAAATTAAATGGAAAGAAACTCAAAGCAATTCCACTAACATCAGAAACAATACAAGGCTGTTCATTCTCTACATATCTATTCAATATAGTACTCAAAGTTCTAGCTAGAGTAATAACACAACAAAAGGAGACCAATGGACACAAATTGGAAAAAAAAGAAGTCAAACTTTAGCTATTGGCAGATGATATGATAGTGTGTGTGTGTGTGTGTGTGTGTGTGTGTGTGTGTGTGTAACCCAAAAAATTCTACCAGGGAACTCATACAGCTGATAATCACCTTCAATAATATGGCAGGATACAAGATTAATTGAAAAAAATTAGTAGTCTTCTTATATACAAATGATAAATGAGCCAAGAAAGAAATCAGAGAAACACATCACCCTTTATAATAGCCACAAATAATATAAAGCGTCTTGGAGTAACTCTAATCAGCCTGTTTTCTTATACATCCCAGGACCATGAGTGATTCTGCCACAGTGTAATGGGCTTTCTCATATCCATCATTAATCAAGAAAATGCTTTCAGAGGCTTGCGTATAGGCCAATCTGACAAATGCATTCTCTCAATTGAAGTTCTTCATTCTCAGATAACTCTAGCTATGCCAAGTTGACAAAACACAAACCAGCACAATGCTACTTAAGCATGGCATTATTTTACATATATTTCAGCGAGAAACAGAAAATAGCATATGGTCTTAAAATAACAGAAACATACAGTTCACCCCTCACCAAATGTGTGCAACAGAGAAAAATCTTGTGGGAAAAGTAACAGCACAAACTAGGTGTACCATTCTCACACATCTTTTGACACCTCTCAGTTACTCTGTTTTATACTCTTCTTTCCTACCTGTACTCTCTCATCGGCTATAAACAAATTTCTTCAGTGTTTCTTTCTTCATGTCCTTTAACTATTTCTTTGCAGCTACATGGGCTCTGCAAAGTCTTGTTTCCAGAGTATCCGCTTTCTAAGTACTTTTCTGAAGAGAGGGCTCTTTAGTCCTATAAGAGCCTAATAACAATTTTTATTTTTGCTAAAAAGCTAAGGAAAATTGAAAGGGATTAGGATCATTCTCTGAAGAAGCAGGCATTTAATCTTTCTACTTAGAAAAGTCAACAGAACGCCGGGCGGTGGTGGGGCACGCCTTTAATCCCAGCACTCGGGAGGCAGAGGCAGGCGGATCTCTGTGAGTTCGAGGCCAGCCTGGTCTACAAGAGCTAGTTCCAGGACAAGAACCAAAAGCTAAGGAGAAACCCTGTCTCGAAAATCCAAAAAAAAAAAAAAGAAAAGAAAAGAAAAGAAAAGAAAAGAAAAGAAAAGAAAAGTCAACAGAAATCATAATACAGAGCATCCTTTACTCTTCTTCTCTGAGATGATCAAAGCAACTGTGTATGCCTTGATCCTTGTGGGCATTTGATCTGCCAGGATGTTTTGTAGAGAAGAATAATTAAAATTGCGTTTCTAAAATACTGTTTTATCTAGTTCAACATACACTATCTTAGATGAAAGGAAAAGAACTACTGTAGATGTTATAGAATAGAGATTTATTATAGGAATTGAGTATGTCCAGAAGGAAAGAAAAGTTCTGCTACCAGATTGTCAAAAGTCATAATCAATAAAGATTTTGTGCTTTCTACAATTTGGTTTTCTACACTGGTCCAAAAAGTCTTTGAGTGAAACACCGTATTATGATTCTTGAAAGCAGGGTCTTGTACAATGAAAGTCAAAAGCATGGGTCACTGACTCTAGAAATGTCAGCAGGCAGAGGCTGAGTGGGTGACAAAGGGATCCATAGTGGAGGCTGGTGATAGAGGCTAAATACAGAATGAGTTTAGAAATCAATACTTTAGGGAAAGCTCTCTAATGTGCTTATTACTTCCATCTAGAAAAAAACTTAAAAAGCAGAAAACACAGACAATTTTCCTTACTTCATTTATCAGACCAAGGAAAGTCCAAGTAGTAAGAATGCATTTGTTATCAACCCCTTCTCTGGTAAGGGGGGATCCTGGCCAAAAAGACTTTTCCACAAGCCATAATTGTCTATCTAATGTTACCTACATGCGGGACTTCACTTGCATAGGAAGATGGTTTCATTCACCATACATTTCATCCCTTCCTCTTAACAATACCTGAACACATGGGGAAATCAGCTTCAACATTGAGGAGCTTCCCAGGAACGTTGTTGAAAGTGGCACAAACTTCTTTCGCATTTGTATACAGTTGCCCAGTTTTTAAGTCTTTTTCCTTATTATCTTGAGTTTCTACCTTACAGGAAAGATAGCTGCTCTTTCATGGGGATAGCTAAGCAGTCTGGGAAGAGGCTTACATGTAAAGGAAAGGAGACTCATAAGCCAAGACTGAACTGGGACTTCTCAGCAACTGATGTGATAGCTCAGTATCCAATCCTTCAGGCCCAATCAAGTCTTCAGATGACTACAGCTCATGTGTGTGCATGTATGTGTGTGTGTGTAGATATATGTATATGTGTGTATGTGTGTCTATGTGTGTCTATGTATGTGTATGTATTCACATATACTATATACATAAGCATACATATATATAAACTCAAATCACCTAAGACAAGCTGAGACAAAACCACTCTCTCTCAACCCCAAAGCACAGCTCAGGCCCCAAAGACAGCTCTGGTGTCTACATGGAGTCCCTACAGTCGCTCCTATTTTCAAGCACTTGGAGCTTTTTCCAGGAGCCACAACTGTTGATTTTCTTCTAATTTTTTTTTAATTGAAAAGAACTTACAAATGTTTGCTAGGAAAAAGGGAGATGAGACTCAGCATTGATGCCTGATTGTGTGCCAGGGAAATAAGTGGTTTCCTATAAAAGCAACCTTGAATTTACATTGGAATTCCAATGAATATGGCTCACCAGCTCATCAGCTTCCTTTGGGTGCATCAGCCAATCATTCACTGAAACTACAAAGGAGACCCTGAAGAGAACAGGAATCAGGGATCAAAAGGAACCTATGCTCATACTACCTTTGTAAAGAATAAATGATACACACACACACACACACACACACACACACACACACACACCTCCTCTAGTTTAGGGTAAGCCTTTGGGAAAATATAGCTACTTATAGTTAACCTATAGGTCTACTTAAACAATAAGCTTTACTACATAAAAGGGTAATTTTCAGGGAACCTGAAGATCTCTCATGGTACAGTAGTTTACCGTCAACTTCCAATAATTAGTATCATGTTATTGACATAAAATCCTCCTCATAAATTAGCCGTAACTTCAGGTCTTCTATGATCACGGATACTTCTCTTCTTACTGTAAAGATATCTGTTCAGACAGTTCCAGAGACACAATATGCATTCCATATGAAATTTCCGTCAACTTCAGCAGATATTTAGGAAGGGATTTCTCATGTCTTTTCTAAGCTTTCCACAGCTTTTGAGATTAAGAAAACAGTCTACTGAGTAAAACGTTGACTCCTCTCTGTACACAGAGGTCGCAGTTTCAATATATCATTGGCAGTAGGTTTGTACAGAGAATTTTTAAAAAGGAATTTCTGCCAAGTAACACTTTAACTTAATTACACAAAGAATATTCACTGCTATGCAGTCCTTCAGATCGAGGCAGGAGGTTACAAGATGTCACCACTCAGGTAGGTTTCAGCTACCCAAGGAGGGATCCTCTGTTCCTGCAGGTGCAGGTGTTTCTTCTGGACTTACTTGATTATATTCCCAGATATTCTTTCCCCCTCCCAAAACCTCGTGTGTGTGTGTGTGTGTGTGTGTGTGTGTGTGTGTGTGTGTGTGTGTGTGTAAATTTTTTAATTTGGTAATGAGAAATAAAAGTTGAAGAACTTTACATTTCAAAAATTCAAGATAGGTAAATTAATGATAGATACTAGTATGAAACCAAAACAGGAGACACATTGTTGTTAAGGAGTCACATTGTTATTGTCTCCATAACATACAAGAATAAGTTTCTGTTTTCTTTTTTTTTT
>NC_022012.1:1661117-1661789 GCF_000317375.1 Microtus ochrogaster
AAATCAAGACAACTTTAAGATACCATCTCACACCTGTCAGAATGGCTAAAATGAAAAACACCAATGATAGCCTATGCTGGAGAGTTTCTGTTTTCTAAACACAATGTATTCTGTAAACCTCAACCTATGCTGAATTTGTATACCCACCCCTTTGCCTTACTAAAATCCTGAACCTCCTAGACCTATACTATATGATTGCTCTCTTGCTTGGAAACCTTGATGATTCCCCTTCCACATGATATACTATTGCACTTATCTACCAAACAGGCAGCCTTGAGCCCTGAGTCCCCCACTCTCTCTGTCCAGGTTCTAACAGTCAATTATCTTGACAGCTGTGTTCCATCAACTCTAACTCTTCCTTCATAAAAAGGACCTCAAAAGACAGTGAAGGATATCCCAGATTAGGGAGAGGCACTTGTATGGCCAGTCGCTGGTGCACTTCTAAATACAGCTTGCTTTAATCAGACAGTCATGAAATTGGTTTTTTTCTCAGGTCTATCAATAGGTGGGTAGATAGATAGATAGATAGATAGATAGATAGATAGATAGATAGATAGATAATAGAAAGATAGATAGACGATAGATAGATGATAGATAGATAGATAGATAGATAGATAGATAGATAGATAGATAGATAGATGATAGATAGATAGATAGATAGATAGATAGATA
>NC_022012.1:1661889-1672014 GCF_000317375.1 Microtus ochrogaster
AGAGAGAGAGAGAGAGAGATAGATAGATAGATAGATAGATAGATAGATAGATAGATAGATAGATAGATAGATAGATAGATATAGCTGATAGGTATGTAATTGATAGGTTGCTTTATGGATACACAGCAAAGATTGCACACTATGATGCAATCTTTCAGTTTCTGTCTCTTTCTTTGTCTCTCTTTGTCTCTCTCTCTTTCTCTTTCTCTCTCTCTCTCTGGCGCGCGTGCACACGTGCACGCTGTTTGTGTGTATGACTCCTGCTGGAACTTTAGAAACCATAATTGAATGATAGATTATTTTCTCTCAGCCAACAACCAATAACAAGTAAACTTTCCAAGCTAAATACACAGTTCTGTCTTCTTCTGGTGTAAAGGTTCTGGGAGACAGACTCACTTTTTCCTCCATTCATATTCTGTTTTGAAGCCATACTCTGTCTCTCACTGAAGCTCTTGCATAAGTCCTTTTCTACAGCAAAATATTTACTATCCTGTTCCTCTCAGTTCCCGAGTATCCCAAAGTCGTTGCCATCTCCAGAGCGCATCCCTTGCTGTCAAAGATCAAACAAGTTGTCTTGGCTTCTACATTTCAAACGCACAAATCTTGAGAGACCAGTCTCATATACAGCTTTTAATTCCATATCACCCAACAAAAACTTAATCTGTTGCAGTATGGTTTCCACTTCCACAACTATAAAATCCATTTTCAAATGCCACAGCTGATCCAAATCTCATTATAAACTTCAGTCCTCCCTCAGCATCATTAATTCGAGTGTCCAAGGAGGCTATGACTTCACTGTGCTCTCCAGCTTTGCTTCTTCTCTGTCTTTGAACATATGTGTTCTCTAAGCTAGTTGCCACCATCCACAGTGGAGCACTGAGCTGAGCTCCCAAAGTCCAGTCAGAGAGAGGAAGGAGTGATAATATGAGCAAAGGGGTCAAGACCATGATGGGGATTGCACTGAAACAGCTTAACTGAGCTGATAGGAGATCACTGACTCTGGCCTGATAGTGGGGGAACCAGCATAGGACCAAACTCAGTCCTCTGAAAGTGGGTGACAGTTATACAGCTGGGGCAGACTGTGGGGATACTGGCAGTGAAACCAGGATTCATCCCTCCTGCTTAAACTGTCTTTTTGGAGCCCATTCTCTTTGGAGGGATACCTTGCTCAGCCTAAATACAGTAGGGATGACCTTAGTCCTTCTTCAAAGCACTGTATTAGGCTTTGATGGCCTTACCTTCTCTGAGGAGTGGATGGGGTGTGGTGGGAGGAATGGCGGAGGAACCAGGAGGAGGGAAGGCAGTTGGAACTGGAATTGGTATATAAAATAAGAAAAGATAGTCTTTTTTAAACAAAATAATACATTTTTAAAAAATTAATATGAACATTTGTCATTCTTTTATTCCAAATCATCCATAACGTTCTCCAATGGAGTACATCCATTAAATATTACTAAAGTTTAATTAAATTTTATCTGGTGATAGAAAGATAAACAAACTCACAGACTTCAGTATTAATCACTATGTTCTTCATTTATCATCATTGCAACAAAATAACAGAAAAACGCTTAAAGGATGTAAGAATTTCTTTTGACTCATGGCATCAGAGGTGTTAACACATGGGCTTATGGCTACATTTCTTTGAGCTCATAGTTGGGCAGAATGATTTGCTGGAAGGAGACAAGTGGAGCAGAACTGCTTATCTTGTGGTGGCCCTGAGCAGTGTGAAGACAGGAGGAGGTAGGTGTCACAATATGTCCATCTAAGGCAAGCTCTTATGGCGGACTTCTTCCAACTGTCGTCAAACTCGTAAGTGTTAATTAAGCTGTGTTAATTAAGATGAGTGAATAAACCCATTGATAAAGGCCTCATGATCACATCCTTTCTCAGGAACAAGCTTTCAACACATAGCCGTGTTTGAAAGGCACTTCTTTCCAAACAATAGTTCCATACCCATAAGCTCATTCATTTGTAAATGTATTTATAGATTTCTAACATCTGTATTAGGCAAACTATGGGAAGATTATGACAAATCTACTGAAAGATTTATAAGCCAATAAGCAATTAGAGGTACCAAGGTAGGAAATACTAATAAGGCAGATGTTCACATGCAAAATTAAACAGGTAGAATGATACAGTCTTATGAAAAGTGGGGAATAAAATGCCAGGTGAAGAAAGTAATGCTAAGGTCAGAAGTTATGTAGAATTGTGTAGGAAAATGTTATGAAATCTAGAAATACAAAAAATAGCTGATATCATAGATTTTATCCTAGGTCTTTGAGAGGACGAGGAAGGGAAATAGAATGTTTAGGGCCTGCTTGGGCTACAAAGGGCCATCAAGGTAATGTCAGCAATTTGGTAAGAACTTACCTCAAAAGCAATGTTTAAAAAGCTCAATGGGAGTGTGTTTGCCTAGCTTGTGTGATAATCTGTGTTCAGTCCCCAGCATCCAACCCCAATCACAACCTCAAAACTCAAGGAAATCTGTGAGGACATAGATAAACAGAAACTTTTCACAATAATAGGTCAATATTTACTTTATGGGCTAGAATACATACCCAGATCTTAAGCCAAAAAGGCTGAGCCCAAATACCACCATGTTCAATCTTTGATATATTTTGTGATTACTAATTATGTTTCTAATGGATAACATATACTTGACTTTAAACACACAATTCTATCATGTGCCCCTAATTTATGTTTCAAATATATGTATTTAAGGCATGTTTGTTTAAGGTTAAATGAGCAACTACTTTAACTAGGTTATGTTAATAGATGGGCAGGATGAATAGGCATGTATAGAGATTAAGATACAAACAAATAATGACAAACTTATACTAAATATCTTTTTTCTCAAGATTTATTTTTGAGTTTTATATTCATGTGTGTGTCGGGTGATATGTCTGTGTGGGCACCCACCCAGTTAGGCTAAAGGAGATCCCCAGAAGCTAGAGTTCCCGACTGATGTGATCTGAGTGATGGGAACCACACTTGAGTCCTCTGACACCGCAGCAAGCATTTTACCTGCTGAGCCCCCCTCAAGCTCTTTATGACAACCATCTTTACTCTCAAACAATGACGTGAACAAAAGCACTGAAGTGTGTAAGCAGCCAAATCGCTTCTTTATTTTATACTCAATTCTTTATTTTCTGTAACAGGCTAAAGTTCCTTAAGGTTTGTAAACAAATTAAAGTCTGCATAACATTATTTAACTTGATTTTTTTTTTTAAAGTCTAATTGCCTCATTGGGGGGGAATCAATGTTTCTCTCTGCTCAAGTTAAATTAACTGTGCTTGACTGGTTATATTTTCAGAAAAGCAAATCAAAGTGGAAAATTGTTGCTGTGGTGACAAAAGGCCCCCTAATTCACTTTGTCAGAGCCCTCAACATCATGCTGCAAGTAGGGAGTGTGCTAATTAGCAGACTTTTCGCTGTCAATTATTGCCACTTTTCTGGACAATTTTGATTTGGTAGTCGGTGTTGTAAAAACACCAAATTTGGGAATAAATTTTAAAAATAGGAAAAGCCCAACAGTTTAAGGCTTTGTGTTAAACAGCAAATGCATTCTTATTACGTGTTCAGCTTACAATATCTTAATTTACATTATTCACAAATGCAATAACATACTATTTCAAAAAAATTACACAAAGTTTTTATAGTCAACCTTTACAATATCTGTCTATGACTCCTGAAAGGTATTTTTTAAATCTTTTTCTTTAATTTTTGACGCGATAATATAATGACATCATTTCTCCCTTTCCCATCTCCTCTCCAAGCCCTGCCATATAAGCCCCCTGGCTCCGTTTTATATCAATAGGCTCGTTTGCATTAATTTTTATTTCATGCCTATATATTTGTATGTACATATATTTTCCTATGCATAATCTATTCAGTCTATGTAATCTAACGTGTAAGACTGTTTTAAGGGTTGGCCATTTGATACTGGACCACCAATTGGTGTGCTCTTCCCTAGGGTAGACTCTCCCACTCTTAGCATTGCTTAGCAGGCAGTGGTTCTCTGGTGAGGCCCCTTGGGAATTCTGCCATCTACTTTGTTATGTCTATATTTTAAAAAGAAATTATTAAGGAACAATGACAACTGTACTTTTTAAAAAAATTGTTCTTTATTTTACTATAAGTTGTCAAGCAATAATTATGTGTATTATGTTACTTACAATCTATCTATGCTTTAGTGAGTGATTAAACTGACATGAGTAATGTATTATCCAGCTCAACTATTTTACATTGCTACAGTAAAACTATGTAGAATTCAATCCCCTTTTTCTATTATGATGTTGAGATGTCTGTTGTTCACATAACTCACATTTATTTTAAGTTTTGATTAGTATGCACTCACTGTACAAAGTACTGTTTCACCACAGTTTAGTCAAAGTAATGGGAGCACACTCACCTCCCACAACTGCTCCTGTGCCAACTCCACCAATTCCTTTTCTTCACGAAACACCTTTCTCATGAGTTTGCCTTACTTCAATCAATGTGAATAATCCTATGTCTGTTCATTTTCCTGAATGTGCCATATCGTTCTTCTTTATGGCTAAATAAAACCAACATATTTTAATCTATGTTACTCTATCATTATTCATTTATATCTTTATCAACAACATCCTTCAAAATTAGGAATCTGATAAAATATTTTGAAAATCAAGAATATTTTTACATTTTATTTTACTAAAAATAAAAATTCAAACTATCTATTGACTTTAATTCAATTTTCTAAAAACAGTTAATATGGTTGGCACTAGGATATGAAATTAAAACATATAGCTCCATCTTCCAACAGTGTTTCATTAAAAAATAATTCCTGCATTAAATAAATTTTTACAATATAAAAATAAATACTCTATTAGACATAGGCCAGGGTCTTTAGAACTGTGGATTAGGGGTATGTTCAACTCTGTACTAGAGATACACTTGGAAAATTCCTCCTTGAAAGTTTAACATTTAGGCACAATTTGAAAGATCCTTAGTAATCAGTCAACTAAAGACAGAGTACTATTTCTGAGATAACATGGCAGAAAGACAAAGGCAAAAGCAGCGTATGAGTGCACACCTCGTTCCAGTAAGTGCATTGATCTGGACACTTGAAAGGCAGAGATCACCTGCTGATTTTCCTACCAAAGATCATAGAGGCTTCATAGAGGATTCAAAGTAACAAACTCAGGGTTTGAACTTGACCTTGTAGCGGATGCTAGTGTTCATATGAAATTTTATTTCTGATATCTGAAATCTATTTTTTGAAGGAAGTTATAGCAAGTTAGATTATACTATAAATATATGATATGTTCAAATATCTTATAAGAGAAAATGTAAATGAGGCAAATATGACATAAATGAGAGAAAGGGTTAAGAGCTAAGTTGGTTCCTTGTATCTAACTAGCCTGACTTTCTGATCCATTGCTTCTGATATAGAAAAGAAGCATGAAGGGTGATGTGTGTTCTGACTTTTGTGTGGTATATATAACATGTCAGTTACTACCTGGGTCCCTGGGTACCAGCCTCA
This sequence comes from Microtus ochrogaster, assembly GCF_000317375.1. NCBI lineage: Eukaryota > Metazoa > Chordata > Mammalia > Rodentia > Cricetidae > Microtus > Microtus ochrogaster. The sequence continues at coordinate 1,667,411 of NC_022012.1, forward strand.
GCACACCCACAAGGTCTGAGTTGGAGATATGCTGATATGGGTTGTACACTTGTGGATCTGTGTAGGAATTTATCAGCTGTAAACTCACTGTATAATACTTGTGGGCTCACCATAACTTAATCCACACCCTGCCATTCCCCCACTACTCCTTAGGATAGACGCTACATTCTTATTACCTATTTGCCTCAGCACCACGGTATTCTCCAAGAGTACCAGAAAAACTTCAGAAGCCATCTTCCTCTTGAACTTGGAGCAAGGGACATCAGATATAGTAGTGATATCACATATCAGGAGGAAAAAGGTTAAGTATATTCAAAGGAAAAAATACAAGTACAATGGAGTATAAGTTCTTAATGCATAAAACAACCTTCTGAGTATAAGGCTATTAAAGTGCTTCCTTGTGGAATGTTTCTCCAACAGGAAAACTCACAGAATTCCCAGCTTTATTTGTTTACCATCCAACAGAAAGCTTTAGCGTTAAGTACCTTCCCATTTGGTAAAATTATGACACCCAATGTGTCCTATCCAGTCTTCTTTGTTGAATAAACTGGTTATAAGATGGAATGAAAAAGCAAGGCTGTAGGTTTCTGCCTCACTAAAATTAAATATTGACAATATAATCTATTAAACCATTTTTATTACACTCATAGGTACTGAGAAAAAATGTCTGTCCAACATGATGGACTCTTAGCTCTCTGGAACAATAAACCAAAATAGACTTTTCTCTACAAGCTCCTTCTGGTCATGGTGTCTTAGCACAGCAACAGAAAAGTACCTGATATCATATGTGAGGGCAGATAACTTAATATACTGCAGACACCGGAGCATCAGAGGGAGAAGTCGTGACTTTTACTAGCATATTAGTACTTATTTCACTGCAACATGGATCTGATCATTGGAAATGCCTATGCTTTTATCTTTGGAGTTACTAAATATATTCCTCGGAAGATGCAGAAAATTTTAAGGATTTAAGGACAGAACCTTTAGAAATGGGTAATATAAGAAATGTGAAAGCCGACCCTAAAAAAGATGTTCTTTAGACGAGTGTCTGGTTAAGTGAGAACTCAGGAGGTTGACGGATTTCACTTAGAGCCAAGGCCACAAGGGGAGGCAATAATCTAGAGGCACAGCAGCACATCCTATGTGAATCTGACTTTAAAATAAGAGGTTATTCCTTGATTTCGCTTAACAATGACATCACTTAAAACTGGGTAGAGTCTGCTTTGTATATAAAAAAAATGAGAAAAGAGAATTCTTTTTTTTTTTTTTTAAAGATTTTATTTACCGCTGAGCCATCTCTCCAGCCCAAGAGAATTCTTAAGGTAGACATGAGAGAGCTGAAACAGAAAGGTACAAATAGAACCTATTTTGAATGTGAGAAGGAAGATTAAACAATAACATCAAAAAGCTGGACACGAGACAGCTGAAATAGAAAGTAAGAGACAAAACATATGATAAGTAACAGAAGAAAGAATAAACAAATAAGCTGGGGTTTGGTGGTATACATGGTAACACAGCAGATAACAGAATGTGTACCCAATCTCTTTTCTTCTCCAAACAACTAGAGATATGAAGCAGGATTCCGGAGGTGGGGCAGAAGTGAATGCACGATACTTCCAAATTTGGACTGTCATCATTTTCCATCCTAAAGATGTGCCTTTGCTCATCCTTCATGTCTCTCGTTCATAGTCCTCCCCTCCATCCATCCTTCCCTCTTTTTCCTCACTCCCTCAATCCTTCCCCCTCCCTCCCTGTCTCTGTTTCTCTCTCTTTGTGTGTGTGTGTCTGTGTGTAAAAAAATCATATGGAAATGTTGCTTGTACTGTTTGGGGAGACAATATAACAATAGCAACACAACTGTATTTGAAATCACATTTAGATTTTATAATTTTATTACTTTAAACTATCTTTGGCTACAGCTGTACAGAGTATCTGAATATGTAAATTGTATTACATTGTATTAAATTCTTCTTTTTGATTACTCTTTTGTATTGGAGTATACATAATAGATGCTCAGTTAAAAAACTCCTTCTATCTTTTTCTCTATTACTTACCCACTGTGTGTGTGTGTGTGTGTGTGTGTTTTAATAAGTAAAGTTGGTTGGAAGACAAGAGAGCAAAGCAGCCATACTAGTCAGCCATACAGGTTAGGGAGTGGTGTCACGCACCTTTCATTCCAGAACTGGGAGACAAAGGTAGATGGATATCTGTTAGTTCAAGGAAACCCTGGGCCACACAAGATTGAATTTATGTAAAAGAGAAGCAGAGCTCACACAATGGTGATCTCAGGACTTGGGATCCCACACTTTAATCTCAGCACTAGGGAAGTGAAGACAGGAGTGATATGGCTGGGTGGAGAGATGAATATAAAGGGGGACGAGACAGGAACCCAGTGGAGTGTGAAGTGTGGGATGTGGGGTGTGGAGTCTTCGGCCATTTTTGGTCTGAGGTAGAGTTAAGAGGCAGTGACTGGCTGCTTTGCTTTTCTGATCTTGAGATTGAACCCCAATATCTGTCTTATATATAAAATTGAATTTTTAGGTAACTGAATTCTTAGCTTTCATTAGTTCTCTAAAATCCAATTAAAAGACAATAACCTATACATATGGGGAAAATGTAAAATGCAGTAAAGTAACATTCCTCTAACCATAATACAAGGGGAAGCAAAAAACAATAGTAAATGTAATATAATGTACATCTCAACGTATGACTACTCTTGTGTAGCTATACTTGAAGACAGATGGAAATAACCACATGCTGTGTCTTCAGGGGAATCAGATCAGTTGTGTTGCTGTTGTTATTTTCTCTCCTCAAATACTGAGAATATTTCCATCTTATTTTCCAAGATGACAAACAAACCTTGATACAATAAGACCAAGCACTGATTCTCATGAAACACACAGTAACTAACTCCTTCTAGGAGAGTTACAACATTAGCTTGAATCTTTTAAGTTTCCATGGTAGATAAGTCATTATCTGCTAATTTCATTTCAGACTTGCAAAGTAGACATAAAAACCTTATTATTATGAAAATAGGGCAGCATTAAGTCTTATAAAAGTGGGCTCAGATCTAAAGAATTATTATAAAAAGAAGTCATTAAGTCTAATAAGATTGAGCACTGGTCTAGATAGAAATAAAATCTAGACTAAAGCATTGAATCAACTTAGTGGGTAGTGAAAATTCACCTCAACAATGCAAGAAATTTCTTGCCAGGGATATAGAGCTCCCCTAAACATTGTAACCTTTCACTTCGCAAGGTATTGGTTGCCTGCAACCTTTGACACCATAATCTTGCTAATGTTGTTCAATAGCTTTATTACTTTCTAATTAATCAAGCTCTGCTTTCTTTTATAATAAACTTTAGTGCTGTTTTTTATCTCCGTGTGTCTACCAATAAAAAAAAATTAGCAATCCATATCAAAACTACCAAGTATCTGATAAAATTAACCCTTGAGATATCCCAAAGATTCTAATATGGTGCAAAGGTAAAGCATTAATTTTCAATCTTCCACATATAAATACAGGCGATATACTTGAATTAGAGTCATTATAATTGGATTGGGTTTGATGCACTTTGTAAGCAGAAAATGCATACATTACTCATTTAATTTTTAATTCATCATTTTTATGGCTTGGGAATGTAACTATCTAGAGTTACCATGCATTGTTGAGCCATTACACTGTATAAATGTCTTTTAATTATTCTATAGATATTAGTAAATTAAAATATAGTAAGCAGGGCATGATCATTCCTAGCATATAGGAAGTAGAGACAGGAGGGTCAGGATTTCAAGGTCATTCTCAGCTAACATCAATTAAAAGCTATCCTGGGCTACATTAGACACTGTCTCAAACACACGCACACACACACACACACATTGAAAAATTACAAGAAAATATCTATTATCTCTACCGTGATCATAGCAAAACTAAAATGGGTGAAGAATTTTGTCTGTACCAGAACAGGAAGAGAACAGGAAGGAAAGGGAAATGAGAAAGAGCAGGGACAGATCATGGTGTGGTCTTCAGTGCAAGGGAAGTCTTTGTACAAATGCTGACCTAGCACTTGTCAGCAGGTCAATAGTTCTGCACAGTGAAAACTCCCCTGGATCATTTGTGAAAAAGTCTTTCAGATTTTCAGAACTACGTTGCAGGGACATAAAATTCCATAACTCAAATCTGGAAAACTTATATTGTTCATTCTAAGACAAACACCAAGTCATCTCTCTTTCATATAGCTGGCATCCCAGGGTCAGGGCACAGTGTCCTATTTAAATTCTAGCCAGTTTTCTTCAGCCTACTACTATTCTAAAGATGAAATTATGAGCCCATCTTACTGCCTGTGCTAAACAATCATTGTCATAGTTCTGTGTGATATTCCTGGCGCTCCCCTGAGCTTCCCTCATAGCTGAGGTTTAAATAAGTGCAAGCAGCCCAGTTGCACCTACTTAGCTGAGATCTGTCTCACCCTCCAAAGCAGCCAGGACCACTCTCTCAGGACCAACATCTACCCCTTCCCTTCCCAATTTTGCTTTTTTATCAATGCATTTTAAGACATTCAATAAAACGTTTAAATAAATTGATTAATGACCACATTGTTTTC
>NC_022012.1:1672114-1681874 GCF_000317375.1 Microtus ochrogaster
TTCCCTTCCCAATTTTGCTTTTTTATCAATGCATTTTAAGACATTCAATAAAACGTTTAAATAAATTGATTAATGACCACATTGTTTTCAAACTTCTTGTTAAACTATTATTCAAAAAACTATTATTTAAAATCTCTGTTAACAAAATCTGGTGAATAAGTATGATATACATGCTATTAATTTTTTGTCATTTTAATAACTCTATAAAGTAGAGAATGTGATCTTTGTTTTGCAGAGAACTAAGTCAAAATTGTGAAACATGAGTGAAATGAGGAACTTAATAAACTAAGAGCAGCTCTTCAGGCTGAATCGTGTCTTTGTGCTTCTCTCTTTTCTTTTGCCTTTCTACCTACTTGCAGTGCTGGGCAATACACTTAAAGATAATAAAACTGAGTTTCATCTCAAATGTCTTTTAGTTAGGCACGTCCTAAGCTACCTGGGTGACATCTGAAAATCACACCAATGGCACTCTACTTCTTAGCAGGAAAGGCTTCTGCCTGTAACTCTGTATGCATCTGCCAAGAAGTTTCACTCCTACAAAATATAATCAAATGATGCATCTGCTAACTAAATACAAGCATGCACTCGTATTTTGTTTTTGTTGATTCATCTCTGCTGGAAATTTGATTTCCTCAGCTTCCCAATGGTATGAATAAAGAACCATGTTCTCCAAGCCTGAAAAATTTGCTCCATAGAAAAGTCCTACCCCTAAGAAAAAAACAACTGCACCTCCAAGTAGCCATCAATTGCCAATAGCTGCTATAGCCGTGCACATACCAACTTATCCATTATCTTCCCGAAGCTTCAGGAATCTCATCTTAAATTTACTATTCATACCCAGATTTTTCTCCAGTGTCTGCATGTGGGCAACCTTGCTGTATAGCCTCGATGATCCCATGGATTGTTCACACACAGAATTCTGTGACAGGTTCAAGAAAATAGATCACTGAAAATCAAGGAAAGAAGCAAGAATTAATAGTTGTGGAGGGCTCCATAATGCTCCAGAATTGAGTTTATTTATTTATCAATCTCTCTCTGATTATCTGTTTTCACAAGTTGAAGGCTCCTAGATGGTTTCTGGGTACTTCTAGCATCATCAGGACCTATTCATGTCTTGGTGTCATAATGTTGCTCAACAAGAAGCAAAGAAAAATTGTTCTTGATGATTTTACCTCAACCGCCTAAGTTTTTCTAGTAATTTAGGCTCCGGTGGAGACTGCGCCTTAGTGACTGACTTTGAGAGCTGCCCACACTTTGATTTTTTTTAATCAATGCTCACCTGAAATTGCTCCTGACCAATTCATTCAGTTTATAGACTTCAGCACTAAACATGTTATTTTGTTCACATTTATAGCATAGAGGTTTCCAGTTGTCTTTTATATTCAGCCATTTCATTAGCAGCCATTTTTCTTGAATATTATTATTGACTTGTAAGTAAGCAATTCTGCCTTCCAGCATAGCTTATGGATCAGCTAGATATATCAACTCAGAAGTAGTTCACTTTAATTTTCCACTGAGGTTTTGGAAACTCTACCATTACCCAACTAATTTCATCTCATGAGTAGCTTTTTTGAGGTAACAATTTGACAAGAAAACTATATTAAAATAGAGCAGTTAAAAGAAATAATAGAATTGCTTTAGAAGGAAATTTTAGTGTTAAAGAGTCAAGGAGTGGAAATGTAGAGCCACCAAATAACTTGAGACAAGAAATAATTTAATCAAGTTCAACTTGCTGCTTTGATTCCATCACAGTGTAAGTTATAAGCACCCAATTTGAGAAATTTGCTTAGTTCTTTGCCCAAATGTTTTTTGTTAAACTAATTAGTGAATGACAAAAAATAAATGTTATTTATTCATATGTAAATATACATATAAATACGTGTTATATTTTATTCCTATTGTAGAAGGTAAGCCTGTTGTACTGGAAGTTTTGGGTAGAAACTCACTGTCTTACCTGTGTGTTATTTTTGAACTGGTTTCAAGATGTGATGCACCTCCATCCACTGTGAAAAGCAAGTGATTCCATTAAATTCCACGAAAACACTCTCAGTGGGAAAAGCAGTCATAAGTGCAGCAATTGCCTGTTCAGTGACTGCCTTTAACAAGGTCTAGCACATTTGAGCACTAAATGGAAGATTGCCAATAAAATTAAACTTACTGGAGCCCCTCAGCAATTGTCCCAAATGATTTTCACTGCCCTGTTGTTGATTTTGCATCCCACTCCATCCTCACTGGGCTTTTAACTTTCTTGATCTGTTTACTACTATCTGGAAATGGATTCACCTAGATTGTTCAGTGTTCACTAATGCATGAGATACATGTTAAACTGAAAAGAATGAGTTTGCTGTTAGGGAGACAATGTTAGCTAACAATGAAAAGAGTTTGTATCAGAATGTTTTTATGTGAGCTTTAAAATTCAAGTTTGTGGATTTCCATGATAGAGCAGTATTTGAATGGGTTTACACAGCCCACAATAGCCTCACAGCAACAAGAAAGTGGTATCACTAGGAAACAATATAATTTTGTATTATCAATGCTTGGTGTTCCCTTAGCCTCTGTTATTTAAGACAAGTTACTATAACTGTTTTGTGTTTCTCCATGACCTCAACAGCAAAACCAATGTCATAGTCTCTCCTGAGTTTGTATGTATATGAGTAGAACATATTTTATAGTAAGCCACCTAAATAAATGACAGAAAGAAATGTCAAGAAATGATCAGTGATAAGCATGTAATGTATATTTAATATACAATTTGAATTTAATTGAATTTATTTTAATTTCTTTCTTAATATACTGCATTTTTCTAAGTTCTTTAATACTTAATAAACTCTCTGGTTTTCAATTCCAACCAGACCATTTATGTATACTTATTTCTTCTAGGAAAAAAATTATTTGACAGGCTCAAGATCGTATAGAACCAATTTGCGTATTTGTCATTTGATCTCTCCTTTTTTGAGCAATGCTATTTAGAAATAAATCATTTCTTGTTTAATCACAGGAAACAGTTTCGGCTCCTGATTCAAATACAAACAATAAATAGAGTCTTTTGAGTGTTTTATTCCAGTTTCCCATTATTAATGAGTTATGCTGTACTAAAAATGACTATGGTGCATTTTTACCTACAGTTTTGCATGTATAGCCATTTCTCACCACTCATCGTGACCTCAGTAACTTGGCTGAAGCAAAGGGTAGTGCTGCCTTTGTGCTTTCTATTTTCATCCATGAATTTTTGTTTCAGTGCATCTCTTAAAGACCAAGGCATTATTCTCAATCAGAAAGTAAACTACCTTTCTTTGACAGTCGTACTTATTGCTACATCTAATAGTCATTAAATATGGTATATAAGTCCCATCTTCTATTATTTTATATGTATACAGAAGAAGTGAATGGAGAGAAACACAGACCCAGTTTAAAAACAGTGAGATGATACTGTTCATGCTGTGCCTTCTGTAACACTGACGACTGATATCATTTGTAGAAGCTACACAGCTTAGAAGCACATAGAAGGGTCAGCACAGAAAGGAGCGACCTGACATCTTTTCATGATCCTACCACCAGCACAGTCCAGTGCTCTCAGGACAGACCTTCTGCACATCCCGAGAGCACGCAAAGGCAGTATGTGCCCTTTACTTCAAATTGAAAGAAAACTAAAGTCATTAACCAATGAACAAATGATCATCACTCACTCAGCATATACTTATCTAAAATGGAAAAAATTGCTTTTCATCCAAACCATCAAAATTCTAACTAACGAAGTCTAAGATATTCCTCTAATACATCTTTAATGTTGCCCCAGAGTTATATGGCCCAGTCATTTTAGATGTTCAGAACTGATGTTGACTTTTCTATTTTCTTCACCATATGGTCAGTTTTGAAAACAGTATTTGTATCTTGTTTACTCTTGTGTCTCTTAAAATCACTAAAATTGTGCATTTTTATACTTGTAGGATGAAATATGAGCTTTCATAATTCTTTGTATGTTCTTCAAAGAAAATGAAATGTTTTTGTTATTAAGACCTACTAACTTGTAAAGTCATGACAGAACTTTAAGTATGTTATTTAATAATAACATTTTTGTATTGAATAAATTAGTGCAGTAATTGTGGTCACATGAGAATAAACATCAGGAGACTTGCAGGGTAGCTCAAATGCCTCTTATATTTCTCTTAGAATACAAGAACATTTTTTGAAAACTTATTTTTATCTTCAAAGAAATAAAAATGTTCCTCATATTAAGTGTTGAAAAAAATGATTATATAATATTTTATTATTTATGTGTACATGAATTTGTATTGTACACACTTGTACAGTTGTATGAAGATGTGCGTGTGTGTGTGTGTGTGTGTGTAAATATACTTACAGAGACCAAAGTTGGTGCCTTATTCTAGTACTTTACATCTTAAGTTTTTAGAACAGCTCCTCACTACACCTACCCATTTGCTAGGCTGGCTGGGCAGTGAGCTACAGCATCTGTCTTGTCTCTACCAACTCCTCCAGCATTGTTCTTGCATATGTGGGCAGCTATGCCCAGATCCTTGTGGATGCTGTGTGTCTGAATTCAGTCCTTCATCCCTGCATGGCAAGCACTTTGCCCAGGGAGCCATCTCCCCAGTCTTTATTAAAACAGTTTTTAAACCAGATACACCCACCTGTATCCTAGCTACTTAATTAAACATAAAGTATTATATTAAATACTCAACTAAAATATTAGAGATAGTTTGATCATATGTTACCAAGACTGGCCCTAAACTCCTAAGCTCAAGAGATCCTCTATATCAGCTTTCTATCTCTAATATTTTAATTGATTGACAAAGAATATAATTTTAATGGAATTAAAAGCATCTCTTCATTTTTCTACAGCTTGAATTTCACATGAAATCAGATAACCTCACTGGATTCATAAATAGTTCTTGGAACAACTAAATACATTCACTTAATAGAATTTGTAGTTTCTTTCTTTAATGCTGAGTGTCTCTTTGATAGAGAAGTACAGATGTGGTTTGTTTTCCTTTTACTTTTCAGATTTACTTCAAACTCTAAGTTATTTCTCCAGTGAAAATTACTATTTAGTTTTGTTTTATACTCTTGACTTACAAGTGTTTTTCTTAACTGTTTTGTCTTAAAGGACTGTCAAGTATTTTAAGCTTCTCTAGGATGTGATTAAAGTGGTAGAGCCCTCTCACAACTGTTAAAGTTGCTTTATACAAAGAACAGTGACATTACACAACACCTATCCAAGTGGAAGCTAAGGACAGAACATAAAACAACAGACTCTTCACCAAAAGTGCACTTTGCACTCCTAGCCAAGGTGCTATGATTCAGGAAGGATTCAGACAGATAGATTGATCATGGTACAATGTCCCTGTGATTATTTCCATCTATCTTGATTGTTTCATCCTGAGCTGTGGTTATCTCCTTACTAGGATCCTCGGTAAATACTAAGCAAACCTGCTCTATGATTGACTACTGTACTACACCAGAAAAGAAGATTACCAGAACAGCAAGGCATCCTCTCATATAGACCTCCAGATGCTGATATTCTGCCTCAGTTTCCCAATCTACGATATTACCAGAACGACAAGGCACCCTCTCACATAGACCTCCAGATGCTGAGAGCTCAGTGTCTCAATCGACAAGGCTATGTTAGGTGTGTGCTGAGTTCTGGACCATAATCTAATAACCTTTTGTAGACTTTTATCTAGTTTGAGATACTTGTTGTGGTTTTGTTTTTGTGTGGGCAATATTGTCTCTGTTGTAATTTTTTAAAAAGTGGAACATGAGAGAAAGATGCTAAGGTACAGAGTTAAGGTGGAGGGGTTTTTATTGGGGGAAAATGAATGGGCAATCAGGGGAGGGGAGAGGACAGACTGGCCTCTGCAGACAGGAGTAACAGAGGAGAGGAGAAGAGAGAGAGAGACAGAGAGAGAGAGAGACAGAGACAGAGACAGACAGAGAGAGACAGAGACAGAGTCAGAGAGAGAGAGAGAGAAGGTGGGCAGGGAACGTAGTGAATGGGCATAGGAGGTACTCTTAGAGGCTGCAGCTGAGGACATAGCCTGTCAGAACCCCAATGGCAGTACAGTTGCCTGAACACTAACAGCCTCTATAATTTAGGGTAAGGGAGTTTTTCTTTTCATTTGCTTCTTTGTTTGCCCTGTAGAATTGGTCCTACCACCAGCAAGCTTTATTTCCAGCTGTTGAGTTTCCAGGAATGTGTGTCTTGTCTTAGGTGCCACCATGCTCTGTTACTTTAATTATCTTGAGGAATAGTGCCAGAATATTATTCTCCATTGTTCCCAAGCCACTAGTTGGTAGGCTGGTGACCTTTTTGTTCAAAGATAGTTTTGACTTTATTTCCCAATTCCTCATTTCCTAAAAATAAATAAATAAACTGTCTAAATCTGCTGCTCAGGAGATGCTGAATCCAGATTGAATGACTATAGAGGTTAACCAAAGTCTTGTGTCTATAGGAGCACCCACACACCGTAAGTTCTGCAACCTAAGCATGGACTGACTCAGCCAGTGAGTGGGGCTTCAAAAAGTATCTTCATTTTATAGGAAATCGAATGATGCAGATATGACCACTAGATCTGAGGACCAAATTCATCCTGTCATAATTGTGTGACCATAACAAATAAAATTTGATCCACCCAAGCCATAATGTTCCTCATTAAATGAGAAAAAAAATTGATATTTACCTCACCAGACTGAGCTGCAAAATGCCAACATGGGGTAGAATTCCACTCATAGAAAAGACAGCAAGAATGTGTCATTGTGGTCACCAAGAAGCACAGGGTATCTTTGGCCATCAACTCTCTCCTGAGTGCCACAGTGACCCCTATATGGTTACCCAGTTCATGGCTTCTGTAGAACTGACAATATGGGACAAAGTATAAACAGTAAACTGTTCACCAAAAACACTTTCCCTAATGTACAGAAGCAATATCCAAAGGATCTCCTGAGGCATAGGAAGAATAAATGTTCCCAAATTAAAACTAAAGAGCAAGTGTCCCCAGATGCTTAACGCTATGTGGAAAAGAATAAATTAAGGTCAAGAGCTTGACCTGCACTTAAACCAAACTTGTCAGTGAAACCACACTGGCTTCAGAGGATGGCTGTTTCACAGAGAATCAATTTTCTGACACACTAAGCCTTTGCAGAAGATAGTAATGTGTATTAACTCCTACGATTTCTCAACTAAAGTCCTTTGAAGAAAGAAACATTTGACTCGCACTTATTTTATTAGGATTTCACTCTAATGATATGTTTTCAAACTCCTTGTAATTCCATGGAACTGCCTGAGAAATACTATACTCCTATTTATTTCTGGAAGCACAAACCTTGTCATCCTTTCTGGTCTGCAGCCAAGGTCTTCCACGCCATGAAGTCCCGACAGCATTCCAGTTATGTACGAAAACTCTCTTTCACCTTCCACAGCGCTTGATGTACTCATGCATCACATAAATAACACTTTATGAACTACTGATACACAAATGTGATAGCTCCCTAATCATAAATTATTGGGTGACAAATTTTCCTTCTCAAGCTATATTAAATTTTAAGCCTCGTAATTTTAATAATATACGTTGACTCTTAAATGACTCAATAAATGTTTTTCTTTTTCATGGTTTATTGATATCTTTGAGAATTCTATTTTCCATTTCAAATAGATAATTCAAATTTTAACGAAATTTAAGTTGGTTCTCAGGTATCTTTGGGTGGCATGGAACTTGATACAAAGCTGAAGATAATCTTGCACTCCTAATCCTCCATCTAATTGCTAAGAATTCAGACTTGTGTCACTTTTCAAGGAAATGTCTGTTATTTTTCCCAGTGGTAGAACTTCTGCCATGCTAGCAGACAAAGGAGTCTTTTCTTGGTGACTAAATGGGTAATTCATACATGTCACCTACAAAAATGAACCAGTGGTGGAGAGAGTAGAGCCAGAAGCATATCTGTGACCTTTCCTGACAGTCCTCAGAAATGAGAAGACCAGCTGGAGGTAGAGACGTGTGGAAGTCATACAACAGCAATGCAGCAAGGTGCCTGATCTTTCATTCAGCAACCTTTTATTTTTCTCCCATGTTCAGCAGGCACTGACTTTCTTAATAAACTTTAATTGGAATGCATATTAACTGCTAAAATTTTAAATGAATGTAATTATTCGAAATCATATTAAATTGTACATACTTTAAAATGCACCATGAAAGTTTATGAGACAGTGGTTCTCTCAAATTACACGTGTGAGATGCTCACAAGTCAGACATAATCACTGAACTTAGCATGCATGAGGTCCTTCAGTAATTACAAATAACAGATGGCACAGTAAACATGACATACATGCACAATAAAATAGTAATATGCTAACATTTCTAAAATGTGCTCATTTCATTCACTGAATTGTATGTGTAACTGAGAATTAAAGAGAAATACTTTCCCAGCATCATTCCTGACTGTTACATGATAACTTATTGATTACCTCCTCACTGGTTCATGTTTCATGAATGCCTACAATCTCTATCAACTCATTGTGGACAAAAATGTTTAAGATACACAGTCAACCATGATACTATGGTTAAAATTCCAAGTACTAGCATGGAGGAAAACTGGACATGAGAACTAGAACTTCAGATTATCTTGAGTACTTCTCTGATTGGCCTACATATTGGAATCACCTGTGGAATTTCCAACATTCTGATACCTGCACACCCCTCGCATAGATACAGATTTAACTGGCCTGTGTTGAACCATAAGCTAGGGCATCCTCTATAGTTCCCCAGGAGAAACAAATGTATATCCAGTGCTGAAGACCAGTGCATTCAATGCTGGGCCATTATCCTAAGAAGGCAATAGTTGTCACTGATTGTGCACAGTGCAACAGTGGTTGTCCAGCACATATATTTTCTTTTTGTCTTTAGAAGAAAATTTTAATTGTACCATACTTTATAAATCCTTGAGACATTAACCCATTTTCACTAAAGAAAAAAATTGTATGTACAATTTGTTAAATTTAATGAAGTTATTTAATGAATATTTATCATACACCTGTGTTTCTATGTTCCTCAGACACCACAGGGTATTGTTATATCCAGACCATTCTTTTCCCTCATCCATGGTTTTATCAGCATTTCATATGCATTCTCTACATTCTCTACAGGAGGCTGTAATCCCAGGTATGAAAGAGATAGAAATGAAAGGCAGTGTTCTTGTCAGAGATATTCACCCCTGATCAGAAGGACCAGCATACAGTTGATTCAACGAGACAGGAGGAAATCTTCAGACACAAAGAGAATGACCCTCTGCTTGTGAAGAAAAGCTATAGGTCAGCAATAGAAGCTTTGAAACGTAAGGATCACTCTCCTCTAACCAGAAAAGATGGCCAGGAACTGACCAATCAGAGAAGAGAGAAATTGTCCGATAATATAGGAAAGTGGCAATGGCAATGGTCAGGTATGAAACAAGGTACATAACAGATTTTCGAAAGCATGATGGGAAATTGAGAACATGGGACACCAGATATGTAGGAGAAATGGAACGTGATAAAAAAATAGGGATATATAAAAGGAAGTAGAATACTCTTACAAAAACCCATTTCCACAAATGAAAAGAATTTTGATGTTTTGCAGTAGAATAGAGAGGTTACAATAATTACCAGACTTGGTGTTTATGCCTTTTATTTCAGGACCTAGGAAGCTGATAAAGAAAGAGTTGCATGCATCAGTCTTTTCTTTTTTTTTTTTTTTTTTTTTTTTTGGTTTTT
>NC_022012.1:1681974-1684411 GCF_000317375.1 Microtus ochrogaster
CTCTGTAGACCAGGCTGGTCTCGAACTCACAGAGATCCACCTGCCTCTGCCTCCCGAGTGCTGGGATTAAAGGCGTGCGCCACCACCGCCCGGCCATCAGTCTTTTCTTGGGCTATCAAATAAGACATTTCACAGTTATTTACCATAAACTGGTGTGTGTTTTTATGGAGAAGCAGCAGAGAGAAGCTCCAGGGCTCCAAGAAAAAAATAATAGAAAAGGTTGCCCTAATTTGGTCAGTACATATGCTGAAGTTGTACTTTGAGCCCCTTTAATATGAATGATTAATACTTGATAATGAAAATTTGAATGATATTGTACTTTAAAAATGAGTAGTTAAGGAGAAAGCTATGCTTAACCAGATTTCAGCATTAATGCCTACATCCATCAAACTATCAAATGATACACTGTAAATCAACTGACATATTTTAATAAAGCAGTTGAAGCAATTTAAATTTAAAGAAAGAACAATAATACACATTATTCAAATGTATTCCACAATAATTTTTGGTGCTTATAAAGAGATGATAATTTCCTAGAACTATGAAATCTGGAAATTTAGTTTAAAACTTGAGAGTACAGTTTTCTTGGTAGAAAGTAGAAGGACTCAGGACAGGACCAAACATGCCAGCTCACAGCTCACATATCTCTAAGAGTTGGTGAAAACTCCAAATGACAGCTAATGTAGATAAAAGTCATTTGTAGTTTACATGGGGAGTGGGCAAAATATCACCCTGCCCTAACACATCCTGTGTTGGCTTGAAACATCTCTCTAAGTTAGACTCAGTACTTTGTTGCTTGCAAGGCAGTCTCAGCCTACCTCCTGTTAGTGAAATAAAGCTTTCGTGGAACACAGCCATCCTCATTCATTTGAATATTATGCATGAACACTCTCATGCTACAAGAAGGAGTAAAATATTTGTGACTGAGACCAGATGGGCTACAAACATAACGACTTACTATCTAGTCCTTTACAGAAAAATTGAAAAGCAAAAGCCTGCCAATTGTTGATCTAGCTGTGAGTATCATTTCCTCTATAATGTTCCAATTAAAAGAAAAACAAGTGGGGCTGGATAAATGGCTCTGCAGCTCTGAACACTGACTGCTATTCCAGAGGACTCAGTTCTCTATTCCTGGCACCCCCATGGCAGCTCACAAACACCTATAACTCTTTTTTTCATAAAACTATTTTATTTATACACAGCTTTTGTTAACTTACCCATAATTCTCCTTACCCAACTCTCTTGTCTTCTTCTTCCATTGGCACTGCAAGTCACAGGATTATTCTTACTTTCTTTCATAGTGCATGTGTTCCATTATCTCCCAATAGGTTGTACTCAATAGCAAGATTAAATTTTCCCAGTTAGACTCTTCATGCACACTTCAGTTTGCTTAAAACATACCTTTTCCCTTTATTTCTTTGTCCCATCATTACACTATCTGTTTGAATTCTTCTGCTTTCAGTACTTCCCAATTCCTTTCACAGGAAATAAGAGTATATTTTTTGTCTAAATGTGTTCCTTCCTCATTTTTATTTTATAATTCAAGAAATTTTGCATGGCTACTTGCATTGGATTAAGTTTCAATCCAAGGATGATCTTGAATTCAAAACCTGCCATTTTAATCGCTTTTTAAAATTGATTTCATTGAGCTCTACATTTTTCTCTGCTCCCCTCTTTTCTCTCTCCTCTCATTCAACCCTTTCCCATGGTCCCCATTCTCCCAATTTACTCAGGTGATTTTGTCTTTTTCTATTTCCCATGTTGAATAGATCCATGTATATCTCTCTTAGGGTCCTCATTGTTGTCCAGGTTCTCTGGTATTGTGATTTGTGTGCTGGTTTTATCTGCTTTATGTCGAAAAACCACTTATGACTGAGTAGATACGATATTTGTCTTTCTGGGTCTGAGTTACCTCACACAATATGATGTTTTCTAGATCCATCCATTTGCCTGCAAATTTCAAGAAGTCATTATTTTTTTCTGCTGTGTAGTACTCCATTGTGTAAATCACGTTTTCCTTACCCATTCTTCGATCGGGGGTATTTAGGTTGTTTCCAGGTTCTGGTTATAACAATCAATGCTACTATGAACATAGTTGAGCACATGTTCTTGTGGTACAATTGAACATTCTTTGTGTTTATACCCCAAAGGGGTATTACTGGGTCTTGAGGAAGGTTGTTTCCTAATTTTCTGAGAAATCACCATACTGATATCCAAAGAGGCTATACCACTTTGTGCTCCCACCAGTAATTCAGGAGTGTTCCCTTTACCCCACAACCCCTCCAGCATAAGTTGTCATCAGTGGTTTTGATTTTGGCCATTCTTACAGGTGTAAGATGGAACCTCAGAGTTGTTTTGATTTGCATTTCTCTGATGACTAAGGATGTTGAACATTTCCTTAAGTGTCTTTCAGCCATTTTAGATTCCTCTGTTGAGA
>NC_022012.1:1684511-1698913 GCF_000317375.1 Microtus ochrogaster
AGACCAGGCTGGTCTCGAACTCACAGAGATCCACCTGCCTCTGCCTCCCGAGTGCTGGGATTAAAGGCGTGCGCCACCACCGCCCGGCCTGTCATCAGTGTTTTTGATCTTACACCCGTAACTCTTACTCAAGGTAATCAGACACACTCCTCTGGCCTCCTCTAGCTTGCACACACATGCTGCCCAGGCAAAATACCCATACACATAAGACAATACTTAAAAATCAATCAAAACATAATTTCCTTTGCAAAAATTAATAGTGAACTAAGCCCTACCTCCTGACAACACATTAGTGCACACAAGTCCTTAAAGCACCACACCCAGACTCAAAGAGAAGCTTGACTACTTGTGCAAGTACCTTGGAAAGAGTTCTAAACTTCCCTAGACATGGCCATGGAGTTCGGTACTGATGACTATTACACAACACCATGAATAAAATTTATTTCACTGTAAATATGAAGATTGACCACAGATTCATGCAAAATATAACTGTGCAGCTAATATGGTTTGTCAATGTTCAAGGATAGAATTTGCCCACAGCAGGGCTAAGGGAAAAGTTCAGTGATGAACAGAGCCTAACACAGCATATACATGGTAAGGGGAGTAACCATAACAAATTTCCAGCAGCCTTCCCAGTCACATCTCTCTTATTGTCATCAGCTAAAGTTCCATATTTCCTGCTTTCTGGGGAAAACATATGACTAAAAGAGAAAAGTGCAAACTGCATATTATCTTTTCATTTTGTTGTTTTGTTTTACCTATTTATTCTTTTGTCATATATCATATCCAACCTCAGTTTCCCCTCCCTCCTCACCTTCTAGGTCCTCCCCTCACTTGCCCTCTCCCTGAGATCCACTCCTCTATTTCCCTTAAGAAAATGACAGGCCTATCAACCAAACATGGCATATCAAGTAATAAGTCTAGGCTCCTCTCATTTAAGCTGAATGATGCAACCCAGTAGGAGGAAAAGGATCCCAAAAGCTGTCAAAAGAGTCAGAGGCAACACCCACCCTCACTCTTATTAGTCCCACAAGAAGACCAAGCTCTACACAACCATAACATATATGTTGAGAATCTAGCTCAGACCCACATAGGCTCCCTGACCATTGGTTTAGTCTCTCTTAGCCCCTACGAGCCCTGATTATTTGATTCTGTGGTCTTTGGGGTCCTTGAACCCTCTGGTATCTACAATCCTTCCAAGTCCTCTTCTTCAGCATCCTCCAAGCTCTGAGTATAAAAAATAGCATTAGGAGCTATTTCATTGACTTTCCCCCCATTGTGTTTGATCTGATCTATCCAGGCAGTATAAGACATGGACTCTCTCTAATGGTATGGGTTTCAAATTGGACCCATAGTTGGTTGTCCACTCCCACAAGTTCTGCACCACCTTTATGCCAGTAAATCTTACAGACAGGAAGAACTGTAGAGTGATGGTTTTGTGACTGGGTTGGTGTCACAGTCCCTCCACTTGAAGCCTTGCCTAGTTCCATATCCCCCATGACTAGGAGTCTTTGCTAGGGTCTCCCTTGTGGACTCCTGGTAGTTTCCATTGTGCTAGGGTCTAACTTCCCTCTAAAATGCACCCCAATCCTAGTACGTCTCCCCATACCCCCCAATCTGATTGCTCGTGTTCGCATCCCCATCTGCTCCCAGCCCATGTTTGAAATCTATTCTATGCATGCACACTCCTTGATCCCTTCCTGTCAATTTAGCCTCTTTGGGTCTGTGGATCTAGCACGATTATCCATTACTTTACAGCTAATGTGCACTTATGAGTGAGTACATAGCATGTTCGTCATTCTGGGCCTGGGTTAACACACTCAGGAAGATATTTTCTAGTTTCATCTATTTGCCTGCAAGTTTCATAATGTTATATTTTTAATAGCTGAGTAATTCTCCGTTGCGTAAAAGTATACCACATTTTTTATTCATTCTTCAGTTGAGGAATATTTAGGTTGTTTTCAGTTTATTACTATTAGAAATAAAGCTGATATGAACATAGTTGAGCAAGCATCCTTGTTGGTAGGATGGAGGATGGCTTAGCTGTCAAAGGCTAAAATCACAGTCAAAAATATGAATCATTATTTTTACTGCTTTATAAATAATGCCATTCAAAATTTCGACTTCTTCCCCTCCTCCCATTTCCCTCCTGATCACCCACTCACCATCCCCACTGGCCCTCCAGTCCTAGGAGAGGGCAGGGTTCCCTGCCCTGAGGGAAGTCCAAGGCCCCCCCGCCATACAGGTTTAGGAAGGTATTCATCCAAATAGACTAAGATCTCAAAAAGCCAGAACATGCAGTAGAGGCAAATCCCAGTGCCATTATCATTGACTTCTCAGTCATCCCCAATTGTCAGCCACATTCAGAGAGTCCAGTTTGATCACATGCTCATTCAATCCCAGTCCAGCTGGCTTTGGTGAGCTCCCATTAGATCAGTCACACTGCATCAGTGGGTGTACCAACCCCTTGTTGTCCTGACTTCCTTGCTCATATTCTCCCTCCTTCTGCTCTCCATCTGTCATCAGATGAAGGTTTGATCTTCAAAATACATAAATAACTCAAGAAACTAGACATTAAAATTCTAAATAACCCAATTAAAAAATGAGGTACTGAACTGAACAGAGAATTCTCAACAGAAGAAGTTCAAATACCCAAATGATAGTTAAGGGCATGTTCAGCTCCCTTAGTGATTAGGGAAATGCAAATCAAAACAACTTTGAGACACCATCTTACATCGGTCAGAATGGCTAAAATCAAAAACACCAATGATAACCTATGCTGGAGAAAATATGGAGTAAGGGGAATACTCATCCATTGCTCGTGGGAATGCAAACTTGTGCAACCACTTTGGAAATCAGTGTGGTGGTTTCTCAGAAAATTGGGAGTCAACCTTCCTCAGGATCCAGCAATAACACTCCTGGGAATATACCCAAGAGATGTCCAATCATTCTACAAAAGCATTTGTTCAACTATGTTCATAGCAGTATTATTTGTAATAGCCAGAACCTAGAAACAACCTAGGTGTCCCTCAATAGAAGAATGGATGAAGAAGGTGTGGCACATATACACTTTAGAGTTCTACTCAGCGGTAAAAAACAATGACATCTTGAATTTTGCATGCAGATGGATGGAAATAGAAAACACTATCCTGAGGAGATAACTCAGACCCAAAAAAATGAATATGGTATGTACTCACTCATTAGTGAATTCTAGTCATAAACAAAGGACATTGGCCCTATAGTTTGCAATTCTAGAGAAGCTAAATAATAAGGTGAAGCCAAAGAAAAACATATATAGATCCTCCTGAAAATTGGAAGCAGACAAGATTGCCAGGCAAAAGTTGGGAGCATGGGGTTGGGGTGGGGTGAGGAGAAAGGAGGGGGGAGAGGGGGATAGAGAAGGGAAAAAGGAAAGACTGGGGAGAGCTTGGGGGAGTGGGAGGGTAGAGATGGAGAAAGGGCAGATATGGGAGCAGGGAAGAAGATATCTTAATTAAGGGAGCCATTTTAGGGTTGGCAAGAGGCTTGGCTCTAGAAGGTTCCCAGGTGTCCACGGGGATGTCCCCAGCTAGGTCCTTGGGCAGTGGAGGAGAGCATGCCTGAACTGGCCTTGTCCCGTAGTCAGACTGATCACTTTCTTGAATCGTTCTTTCTATGTTCTATTATCTTTCTCAATGAATATGCTAGAGAAATGGAAGAAAATCAATACTTACTATGAAGATGAACCCTTAATCAGGAAGAACCAGAAAGAAAGACAATGTAGGCTTATGGATTTTCTGGATAAGGGCATTTCTAAGCCACACTATACAAAACAAGCCTACACATGGGAGAAAAATAAACACTTAACCTTGTTTAAGTGATTGCATTTTCTTGTCTTGATATGCAATTTACATATATGTTGTCATAGCCAGTCAGTGGTGGTACACGCCTTTAATCCCAACACTGGGAGGCAGAGGCAGGCAGATCTCTATATGTTTGAGAGTAGCCAGAAATACAGATGAGTTCGAGGGAAGGCTCCAAAGTTACAAAGAGAAACCCTGTCTTGGGGGAAAAAAGGAACAAAACAAGCAACAAAGCAGATACGTCATTACATATATTATTTACATATGCATATGTTGCATACGATTTTTGTATAACTAATCTGTGTTCATTTTAACTCTATTGTCCTTTATGTTTGACTTAATTACTTACCTGAGACCATAATCACAGCTGTAATGTATAAACCCAGCATACCCTCCAAGTTTCCTTGTATGTCTTGGAGATCCCTCCCACTAGCCCTTTTTCACATAATCTAATTCAGACATTACCACCAAAGGTATGTTTAAAGATTTATTTATTTATTATACATATTTATTTATTTATTATAGCCTACATACGTTCCTGTATGCTAGAGGAAGGCCCCAGATCTCATTGCAGATGGTTATGAGTCACCATGTGGTTGCTGGGAATTGAACTAAAGCCCTCTGAAAGAGCTGACAGTGCTTTTAATCTATGAGTCATCTCTCCAGCCCCATCACCAAAGGTTTTATGCCAGTTTACACAGAAGTTTGAGCAAGAGGTACCAATGATTTTTTTATGAGGAGTATGTGTGATGGGAAGAACAGAAATGGGAAGCATAAGATTATTTGAAATTAAAGCAAAGTATTGAGACAGTGGTTTAAAAAGCTGTTTCAGGGATGTGGAAAGGTTTTAACTCCAGTGTTAAAAGTGCATACTGGTCTTCCAGAGGACCCATGTTCAATTCTTAGTATTCATGTCAGACAACATAAAAACTCCTATGACTTACATACAGATTATTGGAAGAGGACTAGAGTTCACTCACCAAAGACTCTACAGCTCTTGTACCAGAGTCCACAGTTCCCTGGGTTCTCAGTCTACGCTGAGTGAATGGTGAGGGACTAAAACATGAAATGTCCACCAATTTCAGTTATTTCACAATCATGCACTGAACATGGAACAATTGTCATTGTAGGCGGAAACAAAGACCCAACAGCATAAGTTCAGATAGTGTTTCACAAAGATAGGAAAGAAATGAAGGCGCTCAGTGACAATGCTTCTGCAGAAAGAAACCAGTGATCTTCTAAAATATTTGGCAATGGAGAATAAAAATAAAAAGGAAAATTAATGCTCAATGTTATAAAAACCCTCAGGAGAGGAACATTTTTATTTGACATTCAAAGATTCCTCAGTTATATCTTTTTCAACTCTAGATATGTGGCCGAAGAGTAGACAGCAGACTAATACAGAGGACAACAAATGAGTAAGCTGCCACAGAGAGGGAAGTGAAAGAAAATGGACAGCTAGGAAGAACACAACTCTTAACAACCTTTCTAGTACAGTGCCTAGGCACCACCAGCCTTGTTATCAGGTTGTCTGGGCATCACTAGCCCTGCAAACAAATGTGTCCGGGCACCACAAGCCTTGTTATCAGGTTGTCTGTCTGGGCATCACCAGCCTTGCTAACAGAGTGCTTGGGCATCAAAAGCCCTGCTAACAAGGTACTTTGGTATTACCAGCCCTGCTAACAGGGTGCTTTGGCATTACCAGCCCTGCTAACAGGGTGCTTTGGCTTTATCAGCCTTGCTAACAGGGTGCCTGGGATCACCAGCTCTGCTAACAGGGTGCTTTGGCATTACCAGTCTTGCTAACAGGGTACCTGGGCATCACCAGCCCTGCTAACAGAGTGATTGCCATTACCAGTCTTGCTAACAAGGTGACTGAGCTTTACCAGCTCTGCTAATAGATACCTGGGCATCATCTGCCCTGTTAGCAAGGTGCCTGGCATCACCAGCCAAGCTAACGGGGCTCCTGGCATCATTAGTCCTGCAAATAAGGTGCGTGACATCACCATCCCTGCAAACAGGGTGCCTGGCATCACCAGCCCTGATAACAGGGTGCCAGGGCATCAGCAGCTCCAAACAGGATGCCAGGACTTCTGTAATTGTTTTCTCCCTTTGCTGCCTGTTAAGAGCTCAACATACTCCAGTCATTCTTTAACCAATCCGGGATCATTCTAGAAACTGACAATACGATGGTAGACACTGAATTGCCCATTAGGATTGTCCTAGAAAACGTTCATGGAAACACACAAGTACTAGTCATAAATCAAAGGGCTACACATCCTAAATTCTCCTGACAGTTCCAATTTAAGTCTGTTGCTCGCTAGAACTTCTGCTTGCATTTTTTTCACTCTCTATAGCAGCTGGGCAGTAAGTATCATGCCAGGATGAAAATCTTAATGGAATCTCACAGGATGGAGTTTGAGTCTATCTGAAGCGTTCAGGAAGGATTTCACACAGAACAAACATTTAAAGTGGATATGAAATTGAAAGTGAACCAGGAGAGTGAGGGCAGGGTTGAGCACTTCAGGAAAAAGGGACACCGTAGACTGAGTTTTAGGGTTAAGAAGAACCATAATGCTTTTTAAGAAAAGAAAAGCAGGTGACAGAAATGAAGGAGCTTAAAATGGAGCTTTGTGCACCGCATGTTTTGCAGAGCTAGGGTGATGGCTCAGTTGGTAAAGTGCCACCACTGAAAGAGTGAGGACCTGAATTTGATCCCCAGAAAAAATAGGATAAGGCAAAGCACAGTGGGGTGTGCTTGGGATACTAGTCCTAGGTAGGAAGAGACATGAGCATCCTTGTGGCTTGCTAGCTATCAGACTAGCCTACATTGTGAGTTCAGGCTAATGAGAGGCTGTTTTGCAAAAACCAAGGAGGAAGGCTCTTGAGCTTGCTCCAGCCTCTATATGCATGTGTGCTCATGTAGACATATGCATAGAGAGAGGACAGAGATTTATGCTTTTATGTGCAGTAGAACATAAAATTGCACACAACAATCCTCAGAATACAGCTGAGGTAGTGAGTACTGATTATTAGGAAGGGCTGTCTTTCCCCTGACAATTTCTCAATACTCTCTTAGCTGAAGCACAAGAGGATGGGACAAAAGGAGATAGGATAAAATGTTAGACAATAAAGCTTTTGATACCATAAATTTTTTTTCAAAACTTGGTGAAAGAAAATGTAACACTAGGAGATAAGAGGCAAAGGTGTGATAGCAGAAACTAAACAAAGTTACAAATCTTGAATATAGTGTCTGGGAATCAGCAGATACATGCTTTATAGATGAAATTTATTTTTCATGCTTCACTTATAGAATCTTGAGATTCAAAATAAGATGGAAGTGAAGTAAAGAATAAATATATAAAGTCATGAAATCTAATGTGATATGCTGCCTCTTTAAATACTTTTAGTTTCAGTGAAATGGCTCAGGCAGATCTCACACTCATTATCCACGGTACTAAAAATCTTATCCTAAAACTGTCAGTGGAATGATGACAGTAAGGCCAGAATGTTTAGTAAAGGACTATTTGAAATCTTGGCCTGTGTCCACTCAGGTCCCTATAGTGTTATGAGTTGAACCATTATCTTCGTTTGCTAGCTATAGAAACTGAAGTACAGACTGAAGTATCTTACCAAAGAATAGCTGGTAACCAGTAAAACTGATATGGAATGCTACCTCACATTCAACACTTTTGTTGACAACCTCTTAAAGAGAAAAAAAGTGCAAGAAAGATAAGCAAATAAGTGAAGATAGTGACTATGTAAATGAAAGAGTTCATAGTGAAGAGAGAGTTTCCCTGTCCTTTACAATGTTAGTAAAGAAATTCTCTCCATTGCAACAATACTAAGGACAAAAAAGTTGGAAGCTAGCTACATAAGAGTGCAGGGATAATGACCATACCTGGGGAGCAGTGTGTAAGGATGTGTCTATGAGCCTAGCATGAACATGCAAAGCAAAAGTTAGTGTGACTAAAATCTTGGGAGCAAGAAAAACAGAGGAAATTCTTCATGTTGCAGAGAAAAGGAAGAATCCAGATGATGGAAGATACTGGACAAATTATCAGATTCCAATTTCATTATAAGTAAAAGGAATGAGACTGGAGCATTTTAGGCCAAGTGTGGTTTCTACGCTTTTTTTTACATCCTTGTTCTAGTGAACTGTATATGTCAGATTATGAACAAAACTTTGAACAAATTCACAGTTCTTAAAAATGAGAATGGAGGACAACGTTCCATGTTTCTCTTCAGTATTTTTACAGTGGGGTGAGGGCAAGCAGGTCACAGAAATAAGAAGCAATGTGTGCTAAACATATCTTAGAACACTGTCAGTTTTCATGCCAATAAAAATATTACTGCACTATTCACATCACCACCCACATACTTGAAGAACTAACTAACAATGGCACTATTTAAAGTCAAAAGGTCAGCCATCAGTCCATACTTTCAGAAATCCCCAACTTGAATAGAATAAAGTACTCAGCTAGTATTTTCACTCAGTCCATCAATTCCTTAATAATATTTTACAGAAACTAAATATTTATGTATTTAAGAGACATAGACTCTGACAAAGGTATGTAATTTTTAGTGACACATTTCAAATACAAAATGTGCAGCAGACCAAAATAAAAATGCATCAGTCTATGACACAAAATCATGAAGGGGTGGGTGGGAGGAAGGAAGTGCTCCCAGGCATAAAGGAGAGGGTGGGGTGGGTGAAAGGAAGTGCTCCCAGACAGGAAGTCAGGACAGGGGTGAGAGAAGGGAAGTGCTCCCAGACAGAAAGGAGATGGGTAGGAGTAGGTGCAAAGAAGTGATCCCAGACAGGAAGTCAGGAGAGGGATGGGGGAAAGAAGTGCTCCCACTCAGAAAGGAGAGGGGTAGGGGTAGGAGGAAGGAAATAATCTCAGATAGAAAGCCAAGAGAGGGGTGAGAAGAAGGAAATGATCCCAGAGATTTTTTTTATACTTTTGCTAGAAACTTTGAGTACCTGGGTATCAGATCAGACAAATATTTCAATGAAGATGAAAATGAAAATTTGGACTCAGTTCAAGGTCTACTCATAATGTATCTAATAAGCCACCCAGGGTACATTTACAAGACATGATTTAAGAGTAAGTAATATAGTCTCATCATGTATTGAACAAAGAAAACACCAAGATCAACTGTATGACAAGCGACAGAGTGAGTTTTCTTACCAAAGGCACACTGATTTATGGGTTTTGTGCTTCATCTTGCTTCATTTGCATTAATACCTGAATTATTTTAAGTTTTTTTTAAGACTATATTGGTTTACAACTGAGTAAGTCTTGTCAAGCATAAATCAATGCTTATGTTTAGTTAGGTGAAGCTTAGGAAATATCTCTTAATCTATGATTTCACTGTGAAACCTTGGAGTTCCATTTATATTGCTCTAGAAACAATTTGTGATGAAGCAGACATTCCTAAACATAATAACCAATCCCAAGTCCAAACAGTGTTCAAGCCCTCATGTCTGGCACTACATGTTCTATTGTTTGCAGAAGTGGAACTTAAACAAATCAGTGAAGCGTGAACATGGTTAGTACATATCTATCACCACTTTCCGAATTATGTGTTTAAATATAACAAATGATGAGAGAATCAACTCAAAATATAGGGAAGAAATGGCATTGGTACAGTGATTTTAGTATTTAGAATGAGCTAGGAGAAATTCTAGATGAAAATTCTTGATTAATCATTATGTAAAAGTATGTATTGAGGTTGAAAAGATGAATCTATGTTTAAGAACATGCACTTCACTTGCAGAAACTTGAGCTCAATTCTCAGCACCTGCATCAGGTGGTGCTTAAAAGCCTGCATCTCTGGTTCCGAGGGAGCTTTCTTCTGGCCTCCAGGAATACAACACTAACATGCATATACCTACTACCCCCATACACATAACTTAAATTTTTAAAACTACTTAAGTACACATTTATGGAGATATATAAGTACTATGTATCTGAGAATTCTATTTTTCTTTTAGATAAAACCAACCCTACCTGACAAAGCACTTTTGTTCACAACTCATCTAAAGCCACTGACCTAGAAAGAAATACTTCTGTTTTAGGTAACATAGACCTGTTTTTATATTACTTTAAAATACTTATTTTTAGATGCAATTGTCTTGGAAGAACAACTTCATTATCCTTGTAAAATGAGCTAAAGCTTTTAACCTTCTTCTTTTGAATAACATAAGATTAAATACTACAATAAATAAGTTTATAGAAAGTCATAGGTATAATGAGTATTTGGTCCTTCTAACAATTTTAAGACAAAGGGTCATCCATTATAGGTGCTCTCTAGATAAGAGTTTGGGAATTGGCTAGATAGAAGTGGAGTCTTTCACCTTGGTTTTCTTACAGTGGTATCCTCAAAGAAGGGTGTTGATTTTCATTAATATACTTCGTAGTTTGTATAGTGATTGTACAAGCCAAATTATTTGACTCAAAACAGTAATTGATAAACAGAATGTCTAGCTGACTTATGGAGCATTCATCAAACAGGACAAAATAAAAAGAGTCAAACATAGATTTGTTTCCCACCATCTGAAAAGTATAAGACACTAGATACATTTTTAAGAACATAGGAATTCACTGCATTGAATGGGCTGGTATCTGAGTACAGGCTGCAAAACTTTATTAATTTGCTTCCTTTGTTAGATATAATATTCTTGTAACAGTATTCATGAACATGATCAAGTGAATATTTAATCTCATACTGCAGGGATTCCCTCACATGATCTGTTTGTTTCAAAACATATAAGATGTGTAACTAAACTTCCAAAACAATATCCATATGAAGAGATCATAGCTAATGTTTTTTCAAGGTGTAATGTTTGTTCTATGCTGATAGTTTTTATGATATCCCCTATCCACCTATCCTCATTCCCTGATTAGATCAACAGTCTATTGTTCTTTTCAAAGTGAATGTGTAAGTGTGTGTGGTGGTTTAAATAAGAATGACACCATGAGCTCATGCATGTAAATCATCAGTCACTAGAAATTGGAACTCTTTGGAAGGATTCGAAGAATTAGGAGGTATGACCTTGCTGAAGAAAGTGTATCACTAGGGTTAGATTTTAAGGCTTCAAAAGCCCATGTCAGGCCCAGTCTCTTACTGTTCTCAGATGAGGTATAACTTGGTATGGGAAGTCTTTCTGTCTAGGTGTTGCTTTAACTGGTTAATTAATAAAGAACTGGCTTGGCCTATAAAATGGGAGGAGGAGAGCAGAGTCAGAGGAAGATGCCATGGATCCACCACTGCAGTCACACATGTTGAAGCTTTGCCAGTAGGCCACAACCTTGTGGTGATACACAAATTAATAGAAATGGGTTAAATTAATATGTAGAATTAGAGCTAATGGGCCAAGCCGTGATTTTAATTAATACAGTTTCTGTGTATTATTTTAGGGCTGAGCAGCCAGAAACAACCAAGCAGCCCCTTCCCCCAACAAATTGGTGCCAACATGGTAGACTAAATCCATGTAAAACCTGAGAGGGCTTGAAAAGAAATTCTAGACACAAAAAGCAAAGTTTAGTCACATTTGTTTTTCACCTAGTGGCTTGCCACAGCTCCATTAAAAGAATTTTTCAAGACTCAGCAGCAGCAGAAAAAAAAAATCTGCACCATTTTAAAATGCAGGCTCTTAAGGTCATGCTGCCAACGTGACCTCTGGCTCTTTTAGGAGACCAAGTATTTGGATGGGGTTTGTGAGCAGCATGCTGAAACTTACTAGATGGCAACATGGACTAGCTTTCAGCCTGGAACTGGGGTGGTGTGCACGGCTCAAAGGCACAAGTGGCATCGCCATGCTGGACTATGTAGAGTGAGCAGTATGGTATATATACTATATTAATGGTGTAGCTTAAGTTTTTAAGAAACACTTAGCATTTTAAGAAGTGCTCTGGACAGTAAAGGATTACAGATACACAGAAGAATAGATTCAGACATAAAAGACCTCTAAATGGGTCACAGTGTTAGGTAAATGTATTAGGCTTGAAAGAGAGAAGAAAAAAAGTATAGAGAGTTGAAAAAGAAGTAAAAGGTATAAAAATAAAGTCTTTAAAGAGAGAGAATAAAAATAAATAAGCCACATAAAGATGAAAAATTCACAGAGAGTCTGGATTATGTATATTGTTGTGTTTTCTTTGAATTTTTTTACTGTGAAGGAGCTAAGTACAGAGAGACATTTCATTGTATGGGCTGCTAAGCTAAACGAGCATTATATTATAAAGCTATCTTGACTTCAAAATTTGTGTCAAATTTTGCTTTGAAAAAGAGGTTCTTCTTTTGTTTCCACAGAGGATGAGAACCTGTAGATTCATTTCAGGCTAATATGGGTTGATAGAGCATGATCCCCTGAACGGTCACTATGAACACCCTCAATAATTACTTTGCCAAACTGCTGACTGAGATGAACCTAGCACGCAGGATACACCATGAAAGGCCTGATTAATAGAACCCTCAAACAGCAGGAAGCAGTATGGGCAAAGCTACTTCAATATTCCCAAATATTGTATGTAAATGTTTCTTTACATTTAAAGGGGGATATGCTATAGCAATGAATAATTTGCTTTGGTATGGATCTTGGTTTATTAATACAAATTTAAGGTAAATTTTGTTATACTGTATATGTATATTTCTGCCCTTGATTAAGGTTTTGTGTTTGTGTAGTTTATTTACAAATGTGATGTATAATTAAGAAATATAGATTAATAGATAGACATCTATAATAGTCAAGATTTTAGTCATGTTTGTTAGGTTTTCTAGATATATAGAGATATATTTCAGTTAGTTAGATAGTCTTCAAATGTTTCAGCGACCTTCTGAATATGTCATTTAAATGTTTTAAAAAATTAGAACTTTTTATGAGAGTGAGACACATCTACTCCTGGCAGCATCAATCTACTTCAAGAGGAAGATGGGCATTGAAGAGGCTACTTATGGAATTTTTTAGATAAACTGGCCATGCAGGATCCACAGAGAAATGACTGCTGAACTTACCTAAAGGTGAGATGATCCTCTAAGAGTTTCTGCTTCATGAAAGAGTCTGCAAGACATTCTCCAGGATACAAAAGAAAGTAACTTGCAAACCACCATTAAAGGAAATTTCTTGCTTAATGGAAATTTTGAAATTTCCTGCTTTATTAAAAAGTCTGCTGGGCATTATGGGCTTGTGGGCTGAAGATTGGATGCCCCAATGGTACTGAAGAACTCTGGGTGACTGTCGAGGCAACAAGATGTCTCTGTCAATTCTAGAGTTTTAGAAGTTGCTTACAATGTACTTCCTGTTTACTTAAGTAATATTATATATATCCTTCTGGAATTTTTGATGAAGCTAAAAGTTTAATTATAGTTTTTCTTAGTTATGACAAAAGAAAATACATATAAGTATAGCAACTGTAATTCTTGATCAATACCTGTTTTGTTATATGTAATTTTACTATATTAAAGTTAAAACCTTCCTTTTTGTTTAAACAGAAAAGGGGAAATGATGTGAGAGGTCCTTCTGTCTACATGCTGTTTTTATTGATTAGTGAATAAAGAACTGGCTTGGCCTATAGCATGGAAGGAGGAGGCCAGAGTTAGAGGACACACCATAGATCCACCACCAGAGTCAGACATGCTGAAACTTTGCCAGTAGTCCCAGACCTCATGGTAATACACAGATTAATGGAGATGGGTTAAATTAGTATGTTAAGAGTTAGTCAATAAGAAGCTAGAGTTAATGGACCAAGTAGTGATTTAATTAATAATCTCACAATTTCTGTGTGAGATTATTTTGGGTCTAAGCTAGCTGGGTGACTGGGAACCAAACAATCAACCTCCTTACAATAGTAACTCTTAGCTACTGTTCCAGCACCATGCTGCCACCATTATGCTTCCCTGACTCTATGAAATGGTAAGCAAGCACCTTTGCATCCTTGATTTTGTGGCTTGTTGTTTTCATGGTTTACTTAATAACAGCAGAACAGTGACAAAAAAAAAAAACAGTATAGATAAAAATTAAGCCACTAATGGAGAAAACAAATAGAACATTAACTTAAATTTTATATTTTCCAATATGGCATAAAATGCTGAGAAATAATATACTTGCTTTCATGTGTACTTTTTTGTTTTCATTGGTATATGTTAGCTATACACAATAATGTGACATTTTCACACTTGTTCAAATTGCATTTCAACTGTATGCATCTATTACTCTTTCTCTTCCCCTCCCAGTTGTGTTGAACCCCTTCCTCTTTATGTTTTCTTGTGTATGTGGCTTGTATATAGGGTTTGTATATAGGAGTGTGGATGGGAATTTGTTTACAGAAGTTTGTACATCTCACTAGTAGCTACCACTGAAGAAATGACTCTTCTTTCCCCATCACTCATTACCTGCTATAAATTCTCAAAACTTTTTTTTAGGTTTCCATATAATTGATTTATTTATCTATCATTGTCTGTATATCTATCTTTCTTTCTTATCTATTTATCTGCAACATCTCATATCTATCTATCTATCTATCTCTATCTATCATCTATCTATCTGTCTGTCTA